>NW_027656197.1:0-140848 GCF_964235325.1 Thermobia domestica
GTAGGACGCATCGGCGCAAATCTGTCTTCAACATTGGGGGGGGGGGGTCGAGTAAGACCGTTCTCATATATATATATATATATAAGCAATGTTCAAAATATTTATGAATTTGAAAAACAATGCTGTGAAGGATCAGAGGAGAGAATTGTCTTCAGTGGCGTATTTAGGAGGCTATCGGGCTCAAGTCCCCCCCCCCCGAAATAAATTTGTTAGTTTTTCGCATTCCACGTACAACAATAATCCTTCTTACCATTTCTAAGAATGCAATTGACTTTCCATTTTCTTATGCTCTTTGTTCACAAATAATACTGTATTTGTCAAATTTCATTCCATGTAAGAACTCCGTCCTTTTGTTTTTTTCTTTCGTCCTTTCTACTTTTCTGTTTCTTTTTCTGGACGTTACTTTCTTTCATTTCGCCTATCATACTTTATCGACCGTTGTCAGTTGTGATTCAAGTGGGCCGTTGTCAGTAGCACCAAAACTAAGAGGAGTTGATAAGAGAAACTGGTGTTCCACACCAACATGCGCGGATATCAACATAACAGGACTTTAGTTATTATAATAAAGGAAAAAATATATCATTTAGTTATTTTTAAAAGAAGGAAATATTTGAATTAAAGAAAATCAAAACGGGGGAATAATTAGTCAAGGAAGTTAGGAAGGCCAAGAGGATGCTTCCTTTTTCTTGTATGAATAGAATAAAGGGTTAGATTCACTCATAAGTTTTTGTATCATATCATATATAGGATTTATCGGCCTGCAATTCTTGCCACTATAACTTCAATTTATGCATAACTTAAAATATATTTAATTCTCAAACTCAGATGGGCAATTGCACTCCCACTTCCTTCCTTGTGTTGGGCATAGCCCCTCGAAACAAAATACTAAGTACGCCTTATTCTAGAGAAGGGAGATGAAACTCATATTACGGTAGATGAATCTGATCAACTGTTGTGGAATATATTATATATTAGGCGATGTAGGTGAAGTAGTTGTACATATCAGTATTACAAATCACTGCCGTGAACACATTCTGAAATCTGAATACACGCATATTTATAATTGGTATATTTCTAATTAGGCATCCACAAAGATCAACGTTAAAATTGTTTTATAATAATATAATAATATAAATGACTTCCCCAAAACTATGAAGAAAGAATATCAATTATGTATGACGCAACAATACTGTTTGAGCAAAATGATGATAATCTCAATAACACTACATGAATCGTTATAGAAATCTAACGCATGTCATATACTCTTTAGTTAACAGATGTAATCTTAAGATTATGGAGAAAAATATGCCAGCAATTGAATTCTTTTCTTTGCTTACGAAGCATCCTCTCTCAAAAGTAAAATTGGTACACGGAAATACGTAGGAACAAACCATGGTTCGATCTAGCAGAGAAGAGAAAACAGGCAAAATGGTGTTGGCTAAAAAATCCGAATGAAATGACTACACAAAATTTCGTCGATATCAGGCGGGAAACTTCCAAACAAAAAAACGCGATTTTTTGAAAGCTAAAATCTAAGAACTTGAAAATAATAGTAAAAATAAAAACATTCGAGACATGTATAAAGGGATCAACGGATTTAAGGAAGGCTATCAACCTCGTGCTTATATATTAAAGAAAGCTGATGGAACAGTTTTCACTGATACAGATAGCATTTTAAATAGATGGAAAGATTTCTTTGACGATTTGCTTAACACCCAGTCAAAAACAAATGTGCGTGGAGAAAGGGAGATACTCACAGCAGAACCGTATATTCCAGAACCCAACCGAATAGAAGTAGAAATCGCTATAAAGAAATTAAAGAAACACAAATCTCCGGGTGTAAACGAAATTCCGGCTGAGTTAATTTTAGCTGGAGGCGAAAAATTGTGGAACAAGATACACAAACTCATTCTCCTTATCTACAACAAGGAAGAATTGCTACAAGAGTGGAAAGAATCAATCATTGTTTCAATCCACAAGAAAGGCGACAAAACTGACTTTAATAATTATCGAGGCATCTCTCTTCTGTCAACATCCTATAAAATCCTTTCGAACCTGCTATTGGCAAGATTGACTTCATACGGAGATGAAATTATTGGAGATTATCAGTGGGGATTTAGAAGAAATCGATCAACTATCGACCAAATATTTACCATTCGCCAAATACTCGAAAAGAAGTGGGAATACAGTAGCCCGGTACATCAACTATTTATTGATTTTAGAAAGGCTTACGACTCGGTTAGGAGAGAAACATTGTACAACGTTCTTACAAAATTTGGAATACCGAAAAAGCTAATTAGATCAATTAAAGCATGTTTAAATAAATCCCAAAATAAAGTCCGGGTAGGAAAATTTTTGGCCACGAGCTTTCACGTCGAGAATGGCCTGAAACAAGAAGATGCGTTGTCGCCATTATTATTCAACTTTGTCCTGGAATACGCTACAAGAAAAATCAAAGATAGCAACCAGGGCCTAGAGCTGAACGGTGTTCACCAGGTTATGCGTACGCTTATGATGTAAATTTAATAGATGGTAGGAGAACAATAGAAAGAAATGCAGAGATCTTATTAAACGCTTGCAGGGACAAGGGTTTAGAAGTAAATGCAGAGAAAACTAAATACATGAAAGTGCGTCGGGACCGTAATACGGGAAATTATGAATGCGTTAAAATATTAAATAATACTTTTGCTACTTATATAAATAATATAAAGTGGATACTTTAAAATATCTAGGATCAATATTAACAGACGAAAATCATATTCACGAAGAAATTAAACGTCGACTAAAAACAGGAAATTCGTGTTATTATTCAGTTCAAAATCTCTTGTCGTCGCGAATTCTGTTGAGGAATGGTCGCTTATTCTGAGGGAAGAACATAGACGTAAAGTATCTGAGAACAAAATGCTCAGACGAATATTCGGACCCAAGAGGAATGGGAATGGGAAATGGCGGAAACTTCAAAACGAGGAACTACGTAAATTATACTGCTTATCAAACATAGTTAGGGTCATCAAGTCTAAGAGGCTTAGGTGGGCAGGACATATAGCCAGGATGGATGAAAGTAGGAACGCTTTCAAAATGTTAGCGGTAAGACAAATCGGAAAACGACTATTAGGAAGACCTAGGCGCAGATGGGAAGACAATATTAAGATGGATCTCGTAAAAATAGGAATACAAAGTAGAAACTGGATCCAGTTGGTTAAGGATAGAAGTCAGTGGAGAGCTTTTGTGAACGCGGCATTGAACCTCCGGGTTCCATAGGCTACAAAGGTAGTTAGCTTACGAAGCATGAGCAGATGCCTAGGCTGATACTACAAATAGATTAAATACGCATTTACTGAAAAGATGAGTTCTACTGACATTGGATAGTCTATACTCTTCCCGTGCTAGGACCTAGGGGAGAGGAGGAGATAAGATTTCATATCAGGTTACGTCACACACAGTTGCACGCCTTCATTTTCATTAAAAATGGAAAAGCCAAGAGAAACAAACTTCATTTCACTTTCCTTTGTGGCAGTCGGACACAAATCATCACACTTATCTGCAAAAAACACTTTTCAAATCGGATTATTGGGAGAGTCTCTAGTTCATATGTTGGGGGGACATGTCTCCCCATTTCCCCGGAATTTGTGCCCGTGCCTACAGCTGAGACAGCTTTCCAGCATGAGGAGAGAGGCATATCCTCCTCTGGCATTTATTGCAATTTGTGCCCAAGTAGCGGAAGTGGAATTAATACATATTGATGAGACTATTAAACGCACTACAGCACGAAGTTCAGTTTGAAATACTACAGAATACGATTCTTTTTTAAAAAATGGAAAAGCGAAGAGAAATTAATTTCATCTTACATTCCTTTGTGGAAGTCAGACACAAATCATCACACTTTCCCAAAAAGCACTTTTTGTCAGATTATTGGGAGGGACAGTCCCCCTCAGTTCCAAGATTGGAGGGGACATGTCCCCCTCATCCCCCCTGGAATTTGCGCCAGTGGTAGAGCGTAATTGAAATTGAAAACAGAAAATTATACAACAGGAGATAATATTAAAACTCCGTTAGAAGAGAAAATGCAATTATATCAATTTATTAAGTTATTGTGATATTAATGATGTTCTGTGCTCATTTGTTTTCAGTTTAATGTCTCTTGTTTGATGTTTGTTTTGAGTCTCTTTCAACAGCGACTCTAATGAGACCTCTCTCATCCCAAAGGCGAGAACATTTACCACTTGTTCCAGAGGATCAAAAACAGAGGTGCCTGGCAACCCTTCCTCTTACTCTAGATGTGTGTAAATTTTCACGATAATAAGATATGATAAGATCGGAATGCAAATACTTCGTGGCAAACAACTCGAAAATCGAGTCGTGGCAAACAACACCGTTGCAAACAACACGCCACCCAAATTGCTGTAAACGGCATTATGATCATTACATCTTTTGAAAATAATCTACGTAATTAGATGTGATACTTATCTCAGCTCTTTTTCGAAACAAAGCCCTTTGCAAGAAGTCAAGTTTTGAATTCCTTGTGAATTAGTCCCAGAAGCGACAGTCCTATTAGCGACAGGAACTGTTATCTGTCCTATGAGCGACCGATTCATTTATATTGAGATCATGGAAGATGATATGATTCCCTCTTGTAAAATATGTTTGCTTCTGGTGTTATTAGCGACCGAACAACCTTGGTATGAAATATGTACGTGCCAGTGATACTGTTCGTCAAATATATTTTCCTTTACTGTGAGTGCAAATAAACCTTATTTTAATTTTGAGTTAGATTTGATATGAAACATATCAAATAACTTAACGAGACAACAGGAATATTTTCATTAAAAGTATATTCCTATGTAATTATTGAAAATCCAGTTGTAATATCCCCTTTCTTCAAAAGCTCTGTTTGCTGTACTTAATTTGATTCAAATCTAATTACTCACTAAGCACAGTAATAAAGAAAAATGTAAACAAACTTGTATGTTATACGAAACTGAAAACAATTAAATATCAATTAATTTCGAAGCTCTAGTAGTTAAAATAACACTAAAATAACACACTATTAAGTAGGAAGTTGCGTCAATTATTATATCAATTCTCCTGACAGTGATGGACATGCTACTTACAAAATAGTAAAACGATATAACTTGAGTTGATTTTGAGTTTAACGTCCCTTTCAACAGCGAGGGTATATGATATGAGACCTACTGATTAACGTGGAATCCGAACCACATGACTCCCACCGGGAAGCGAACCCGGATCTTCCACGCCAAAGACACGTACGCTAACCGTTTAGTGACGTAGGAGCTCAGTAAAACGAATTAGTTCTTCAGGAAAGAAATTATTTAAGTGTCAGGTATTCATTGTTATTTAATATTTTGTGGTAATATACCTTAAGTTAACGTTTATCTGGGAAAGATTGATAGTAACCATACCACAAAGGTTGAGAAATGCTTTAATGGAATACTACAAGTTAACATGAACTATTATGAGTGTATTCCTATTTCCTGCAAATGGGTGTCATTTAAATTTTGATGTTAAGTATGTTCTGTTTTAAACCTACATAAGTTTTCAAGTAAGTGGTGGTACAGTCCCCATCATGACGAGATATAATAAAATGTTGAAAAATATTCAACATAGCTGGTATCCTGGATTGAACTAGAACTTTTATCACTGGAAACAAGCACACTAAAACAAGCAGTACAATGATTCTTCTATTTATACTTAGTATGTGAGCATTAATAGAGAAATAGAGTTATTAGGCCTATTAAACTTAAATATGTGTACATTCTGAGGTTTGAAATAATACACAAAGAAAGAAGCATTAGGCTATGTATTGTGGTTTATCACATTTTCTTTTTCACGAGTAAAGTCACGAAAAAAAGAATAGTGACTTTCTGAACCCATTTTGTTACAAGTTCTTGTAAGATTGAGAAGGTACTTAAAATAACAAGCAGCAGGTGGTCGAAATAGCAAAAAACTTTTAAGCGAATTTCAATACTCAAACGCAAATTTTTGCTCAGTTTTATCAGGCAGATATCGAGATAGTATCTTGTTGAAGGTCAGGATTACTACTTTTTATCTTAAATATACCTAGTAGGTACCTCTAGCCTCTATACTGGTGATGATTTCTTCTAAAAGTATTGTATGGGTAGCGTGGGACAAAACAAACTATCAGAAAGCTGCACTTGGACATTGTTTGGTGAAGTGTTCTTCACAAGAGTGAAATGTAATTTATCTTTGCTACTGGGGACATTTTTATTCATATTCGACTGAGAGAACCAAGTGCCCGAAAGTATATCTGGAAGTAACATTGCTGTTGGTTGCCCTAACCTTCCTTCTTTCCCTTCTCTTGCTTTCTCTCTCTTTTATAAATAGCGTAACATTTTCAGTTTGCCGAGAATTGGTCACACCCTATTAAAAGTCATGTTATACTTCTCTTTTTAATATCAGAACATGAGCAATTCTAAAGGTGTGACTTCATCTTTATAACCATCTCGACCTCTGTGTGTGTGTGGGGGGGGGGACTAATATTCAAATACTAAATTTAATGTTAAATTCGTAGTCGAAAGACATCATCTTGAATTGGGTTTCAATTTAGCGACCTCTTAAACAGCGAGGCCATATGAGAAGTGGGATCCAAACTGCATGAGCTCCTGCCGAGAATCGAACAGGATGTCCCGCGCCAGAGAAGCGTACGGTGACCATATAGCCACGGAGGAGCTCTCATCATTTGCGAATTCTGATTAGGAAGTATTGGATTTAAATAGCTTTTTCTCTATGTACTGAAAATTAATTATGAATTTTAATTAGGAAATAATATCTCGTTTTGTGCAATAGAAAATATTAATTTAGATGAAATCATGTATTGTATATTAAGACTGAAACTAGATTGGAATGATGATTTCTGGTGAGTCTGCCAGCAAACCTCAGCAACGATCCGAGAGGACAACACAAGAACAGGTTTTCTCTTCTGAAAACAATAAAACCAGAACGGGGAGAAGGCCTGGAAAGGGCAAGAGACCACCTGCTGCTTGAAAACTCTTTCATCTGAGCCGTTTTTACGCGCCGTATTTACGCTCGAAGTTAAAAGCAGACAGACTTTTCCAGCGTATAAAAATTCGTTACGTAAACTTACGCCAGGTCCCATACACTAACGTATTGACAGCTGCTAACAAGACTAGCGTATGAAATTTTATGGTTACGACCGAAAAATACATCAATGTATGGCCGACTTAAATGTGCAATGCGCATTTCCTGAGCAGCTGTCAGTCTCTTAACTCGCCCCAACTGAGACAATATTCTCTGTAATTATCTTTTGATTCTAATTGTACTGAATGAGACATGACAGAGACACGGACACAGAAAGATCGAGGACAGTTAAAATCACAGAGAATCTCCACTGCGGATGAAACCTCGGACCCATACACCAAAAACCCACCCACCAGCCACTATAGCAGCTTAATTTCCTTTAATTAGTTGCAACAGCGACACCCGACTGTGTAGTCATCTTTTTTGGTTGCAATTCAACTTAAGCATACACGTTAGTGACAAACAGAAATGTAACGGACAGTCCAAATCACAAAGTATCTCTTACCAGGAATCATGGCCGGGACCCCTTATACAAAATGCTCACGTACTAGCGACTAGATTAACGCGAAGGCTCAAAGGAAGGGTTTATAGATATTGTAGATAAATGTGCAAAAAGGACTTTCAGAAGATTACAATATTAGTTTAGGACCATTTTAACTCTTATACACTCCGAGGATTACTTGCTTTAGACCATCTTAACTCTTATACCCTTTGATGTCTGCCCCCATTCAAGATAAATACCTAGAATAAGAATTCATTCATCTATACGAAAGCTTGCTCAAAAGAAGAAGGGAAACTTGGTGTCATGACTGCATCACTTGCTCGCATCAGACATACGTTATAAAGGCTGTAAAAAAAAAAAAAGAAAAGAAAAGAAAAGAAAAACGCATAGTACTCATGTTAATATCACCTTCCAGTACAAATACAAACTGATATTTGAGCAGGTATATAGTCTTAAAGTAGCTAGGCGGTGATCGTAGGAAATGCTGCCATAATCATGTGTCTGTCAGAATTGCATGCTAGGGCTATGTTTGATGAACCAAGGGTAGGTTATCAAACGAGAGTAGAAGGTGTATAAAGTGACTAGAATACACCTGATTCATGTTATGAAAGTGTGTTATCCTCCTCGAAGATGAAATCGCAAAAAGTTGTTCAAATATGACAATTGAGGATGAAAGTACCCATAGCGGAACAACAGATGTGTGAGATATGTAGCTTAATGCCCTATAGTAAAATTTTGGTATTCATCCTATATGCGAAATTCATACACACTCAATAGTCGCCATTGTGTTAAAGGGTAAAACGACAATATTATCGAAATATCAGCGTCCTCCATGTGCCTAGTCAATGACGAAGATCCTGTAAGCGATGAACAGATGGAGAAAAATCGTAGGAAAAGAACATAAACGTGCGATTCAATAGTAGATTGGTTACTGTTCGTGCGTTCACGTGGGCCCACACATGTTCCAATGAAGTTGGTAGTGATCGTCCTATCAATTATGGTTATCCGCACGTGTCTTACTTACGACTTACAGCGAATAACTACATACATCATTACCCACGAGAATGGTCTATAAATAAATACGTAAAATAGTGGTAAAATTCAGAGCAATATTTTAGTTTACCGTTAATAATTCAAGTAATAAATTACTTTCTGTAGAAAGGAAATAAATATATCTGGAAAAAATATCTGTTTTTGCTTCAGAGATGAAAAGAGTTGAAAATTAAGTATATGTAAACAGTTACTGTAAGCAATAATGAAAGTGATGTTTAATTTTGTATAGGTGAAAATTCTTTGCATCTCCTTAACATGCACAACGATATGTTCAAATAATATTTCTAACGTTAAATAAACCACCTGTAGACCTTGTAAACAAATTTTATATTTAACTCAATTGTCATGACAAGGTACAGCACTTTTTAGTAAAAACACTGTATAAACTGTAAAGTTTCAATACTATAATAGTATCTTCACCAGCAGTGGCGGCGGTTGGACGTTAAAAGTGAGGGGGCAAGACATGATCTGAATATTTGTATATAAATGTTAGTTTTCCTGGTTGTTTCTAACATTTTGTTTGACGAAAGGTTGTATAACTAAAAGGATACTATATTTTCAGTTAAAATACCGTATATCGTATATAATAGTTTATTAAGTAAATTGAGAAGAACAACGCAAGTAGATACTAGCCCTTTGTACTCTTAAACAACGAAAGTGTAAGAAGAGATTTGATTCCTTGCTCATGAACATCTTAAAATTCTGTCTGGAAAATTGTGTGATCAGATTATTTAATAAATTTGCAAATAAATAGAAAGGATAATATTAATCATAGTAATGAATAATGATGTTTGTTTTGCAAAAGTTATATTGAAACTGAGGATTAATGAAAAACTTAATATTTAATTCCACACATGCTATTAAATGTATGTTATTACTCTTAGAAAATGAAAGACAGTAAATACTACAAGCATATGCTACGACATTTAAAGAAATATTTGCTTTTGCAACTTCTTGAAATATGTTCGTTGTCATTAGGTGCAGATTTCACTTTCTTGGAACACATCAAAACACAACAATACTTAATATCCACACTTCAGTTATACAAAAAAAAAAAAAAAAAAAAAAAACTTAAAACCTAGAATTATGTTCAATTTACTAAATTTTATTGTATATACACTCATACATCCTTAAACACAACACTTCACTCGTATATTACACTACAAAACAATGGAAAAGGTAGAAGTTGTTTCTTATCACGCTCTTTTTAATCGATATTCCTTACTTTAGAAAGAAGAAAAGACATTTTAGGAACTGTCAATTTTTGTGCAATTAAAGAATAACTTGTGAAATAGGCCCTACTTTTTTGCATAATGTTCTTTCGATTAGCTTCAAAGCGGCTCACTAACATATCGAGCCCTTGTAAGAAGAAATGAAAGTATGCTGAAATTGTGCTCCAATAGGTTATTTTTTGGGGTTATTTTCTGTGGCGATTAAAACGCAATTACTGTAGCTTTCTTTACTCCACGGGAAGACAACCAATACGTATTCACGCAACAGCAAATATTATATGGCAGCATTTTTTCCTATTAATCAGTAACACATACAAAATCGTTACATTTCCAAATGAAACTATATACATTAATTGGTTACTTCAAAAAAGTGCGGGGGCAACTGCCCCCCTTTGCCCCCCTAATCGCCGCCCATGTTCACCAGACTTAACACACTTATCTAGAATGTTGTTTCTACTCTTTCTACATCTCGTGATGTAGCTCAAGGTTGTGGTTGCAATGAGGTACCTAAAAGAACGCCAAAAGCGATTCAACTAATGTAATGTCGTATAATGCATTGCCCTTCTTACGTGCCTGAAGTTGCCCCCCCCCACCTCTTCCAAATTACACCAAACATTGCACATCGTTAGTGCATCGTTAGTGCACGTTAGTGCACTCAGAACTAACGTTAGTGCTATCGGCGTTTACGAGATATTGAAGATTTTTGGTGGGGGGCCAACTTCATATGAAGTTAGCCCCCCCACCCATCTTTATGCAGACAGATTTTCACAAAACTTAGCGCATCGTTAGTGCATCGTTAGTGCACTTAAACACATTAAGCACTAACGTTAGTGCTACCATATTTTGGGATTTATTCAAGATATTTGGTGGGGGGGCCAACTTCAGAAATATCAAATTCTATACAAATAGAGGTAGAAACATAGAGTTAACGGCAATCGTTAGTGCATCGTTAGTGCACCTAAACGCACTAAGCACTAACGTTAGTGCTACCATATTTTGGGATTTATTCAAGATTTTTGGTGGGGTGGGCCAACTTCAGAAATATCAAATTCTATACAAATAGAGGTAGAAACATAGAGTTAACGGCAATCGTTAGTGCATCGTTAGTGCACTTAAACGCACTAAGCACTAACGTTAGTGCTACCATATTTTTGGATTTATTCAAGATTTTTGGTGGGGGGCCAACTTCAGAAATATCAAATTCTATACAATTAGAGGTAGAAACATAGAGTTAACGGCAATCATTAGTGCATCGTTAGTGCACCTAAACGCACTAAGCACTAACGTTAGTGCTATCATATTTTGGGATTTATTCAAGTTATTTGGTGGGGGCCAACCTCAGAAATATCAAATTCTATACAAATAGAGGTAGAAACATAGAGTTAACGGCAATCGTTAGTGCATCGTTAGTGCACCTAAACGCACTAAGCAGTAACGTTAGTGCTATCATATTTTGGGATTTATTCAAGATTTTTGGTGGGGGTCAACTTCAGAAATATCAAATTCTATACAATTAGAGGTAGAAACATGGAGTTAACGGCAACCGTTAGTGTATCGTTATGTGCACTTAAAGGTACTAAGCACTATTGATAGTGCTACCATATTTTGGAATTTATTTTAGATTTTCGGTGGGGTAGGCAACTTCAGTAATATCAAATTCTATACAAATAGAGATAGGAACATAGGGTTAACGGCAATCGTTAGTGCATCGTTAGTGCACTTAAACACATTAAGTACTAATGTTAGTGCTACCATATTTTGAGATTTATTCAAAGATTTTGTTGGGTTTCCAACTTCAGAAATATCAAATTTTATACAAATAGAGGTAGAAACATGGGGTTAACGGCAATCGTTAGAACGTGATTAGTGTACTTAAATGTACTACGCTCTAACGTTAGTGCTACCACATTTTGTGATTTATTCAAAATTTTTGGTGGGGACCAACTTCAGAAATATCAAATTCCATAAAAAGTGTCAGTATTTTCAGGAAGCACTAACGAATCCACTAATTACTTTGTTAGTGCTTGAAGTGGGCGTAAATTCATGGTGACCACCAAAGATATTTTACTTGTAGCACCTACACTAATTAAGCACTAACGTTAGGGGTTTGGTGCACGAAGAAACACTAACGATGCACTAAGGATTGTACTAGAAGTAAGCATTAATGCTTTTTAATTTGGCAGAAATTTGACACAGTGAAAAACTCCCCTTAAATTTCTTATGTGAGTTTCCTGAGATGTAACTTGCCATAACTACACTAATAGTGAAGCACTAACAAAACTAAAAGTATTTTCTAGAAGCACGAACGATGCACTAAAGAACGGCTCTAATTTTTTCGTTATTGGTTGAAGTGCGGTCTCCAAGTTCATGAAGGCTTCCAAAGGTTTTTTTACTTGTAGGACCTACATTAATGAAGAACTAACGTTAGGTGTTAGTGCACTATGAAGAACTAACGATTTCAGTAGAAGAGGTCATTAGTGCTTTTGATTTTTGCGGAAATTTCCTCATGAATTTCTTATGAGACTTTGTGGCATATAATTGGCCATATCTACATCAATAGTTAAGCATTAACGGAACTATGGGTGTTTTGCAGAAGCGTTAACGATACATTAACGAATTTACTTATTTTTCGTTAGTGCTTGAAGTGGGAACCAAGTTCACGCTGGCCCGCAAAGTTTTTTTTTTTTTACTTGTAGCACCTACACTAATGAAGCACTAAACTTAGGTATAGGTGAACTAGGAAGCACTAATGTTACAAGTAAAGAAAACTTTCGAAATTAGCGTGAACTTAGCCTCCACTACATGCACTAACGGAAAAATTAGTTTTATTCGTTAGTGCATTGTTAGTACCTCTAGAAGATACAAGTAGTTTCGTTAGTGTTTCACCATTTGTGTGGATAAGGCCAATTATAAGTCACAAAACTCCCATAAGAAACACATGGGGTATTATTCATTGTATCAAATTCCCATCGTATTCAAAAGCACTAATTACCTCTGTTAGTGCAATTGTTAGTGCATCTTAAGTGCTTCTTAGAGCACAAACACACAACGTTAGTGTTTCATTAGTGTAGGTGTTACAAATAAAAAATTACCTTTGGGGAAGTCAGCGTGAATTTCGCACCCATAATTTAAGCACTAACGGAAAAATTAGTGTCATTCGTTAGTGCTTCTATACAGCACTAACAATTTCGTTAGTGCCTCACTATTAGTATAGTTATGGCCACGCGAGACTCACAAGAAATTTATGGCAATTTTTTTTTATTGAATCGAATTTCCGCCAAATTCAAAATCACTAATGATCTCTTCTAGAGCAATCGTTAGTGCATTGTTAGTGCTTCTTAGTGCATCTACACCTAAGGTTAGTGCTTCATTAGTATAGGTGCTACAATTAAAATACCTTTTGAGGCCAGAGTGAACTTAGCGCCCCCACTTCAAGTACTAACTAAAAACTGAGTGCCAATCGTTAGTAAATTGCTGGTGCTTCTAGAAAACACTAACAGTTTAGTTAGTACTTCACTATTGGTTTAGTTATGGCCAATTACATGTCACGAAACTCACATAATAAATTTGTGGGAAATTTTACATTGCATAAAATTTCCGTCAAATTCGAGAGCACTAATGATCTCTTCTAGTACAATCGTTAGTGCATTGTTAGTGCTTCTAGAAAACACTAACAGTTTCGTTAGTACATCAATATTAGTGTAGTTATCGACTATTACATGTCACGAAACTCCCATAACAATTTTATTGGGAATTTTTAATTGCATCAAATTTCCGCCAAATTCAAAAGCACTAATAATATATTCTAGTGCAATTGTTAGTGGTTCTTAGTGCACCAACCCCTAACGTTAGTACTTCATTAGTGTAGGTGCAACAAGTACAATATCTTTGGAGGGCACGGCGAACTTGCCCCAACTTCAAGCAGTAACAAAAAAATAATGCCATTCGTTAGTGGATCGTTAGTGCTTCTAGAAAACACTAAAGGTTTGTATGGACTTTGATATTTCTGAAGTTGGCCCCCCACCAAAAATCTTCAATAAATCCCAAAATATGGTAATGCTAACGTTAGTGCTTAGTGCATTTAGATGCACTAAAGATGCAATAACGATTGTCGTTAAATGTATGTTTCTACCTCTATTTGTATAGAATTTGATATTTCCGAAGTTGGTCCCCCATCTAAAATCTTGAATAAATCTCAAAATATGGTAGCACTAACGTCAGTGTTTAGTGTTTTTAAGTGCACTAACGATGCACTAACCACTGCCGTTAACCGCATGTTTCTACGTCAATTTGTAAAAAATTTGATATTTCTGAAGTTGCCCACCCCACCGAAAATCTTGAATAAATCCCAAAATATGGTAGCACTAACGTTAGTGCTTAGTGCGTTTAAATGCACTAACGAAACACTCCCCATGTTTCTACATGAATTTGTATGGAATTCGATATTTCTAACGTTCACATCTAATCAAAAATCTTGAATAAATCCCAAAATACGGTAGAACTGACATTAGTGCTTACTGCGTTTAAATGCAATAACGATGCAATAGCCATTGCCGTTAACCCTATGGTCCTATCTCTATTTTAATAGAATTTGATATTACTAAAATTGCCCACCCCACCGAAAATCTAGAATAAATTCCAAAGTATGGTATCACTAACGTTAGTGCTTAGTGCTTTTAAGTGCACTAACGATGCACTAACGATTGCCGTTAACTCTATATTCCTACATTTATTAGTATAGAATTTGATATTTCTGAAGATGCTCCCGCCCCACCAAAGATGTTGAATAAATCCAAAATATGGTAGCACTAACGTTAGTACTTACTGCTTTTAAGTGCACTAACGATTGCCGTTAACCCTATGTTCCTATCTCTATTTGTATAGAATTTGATATTACTGAAGTTGCCTACCACACCGAAAAACTAAAATAAATTCCAAAATATGGTAGCACTATCGATAGTGCTTAGTACGTTTAAGTGCACATAACGATGCACTAACGGTTGCCGTTAACTCCATGTTTCCACCTCTAATTGTATAGAATTTGATATTTCTGTAGTTGGCCCCCCCACCAAATATCTTGAATAAATCCCAAAATATGGTAACACTAACGTTAGTGCTTGGTGTGTTTAAGTGCACTAACGATGCACTAACAATTGCCGTTAACTCTATGTTTCTACCTCTATTTGTATAGAATTTGATATTTCTGAAGTTGGCCCCCCCACCAAATATCTTGAATAAATCCCAAAATATGATAGCACTAACGTTAGTGCTTGGTGTGTTTAAGTGCACTAACGATGCACTAACGATTGCCGTTAACTCCATGTTTCTAACTCTATTTGTACAGAATTGGATATTTCTGAAGTTGGCCCCCCCACCGAAAATCTTGAATAAATCCCAAAATATGGTAGCACTAACGTTAATGCTTAGTGCGTTTAAGTGCACTAACGATGCACTAACGATTGCCGTTAACTCTATGTTTCTACCTTTATTTGTATAGTTTTTGATATTTCTGAAGTTGGCCCCCCCCACCAAATATCTTGAATAAATCCCAAAATATGATAGCACTAACGTTAGTGCTTGGTGTGTTTAAGTGCACTAACGATGCACTAACGATTGCCGTTAACTCCATGTTTCTAACTCTATTTGTACAGAATTTGATATTTCTGAAGTTGGCCCCCCCCACCGAAAATCTTGAATAAATCCCAAAATATGGTAGCACTAACGTTAGTGCTTAGTGCGTTTAAGTGCACTAACGATTCACTAACGATTGCCGTTAACTCTATGTTTCTACCTTTATTTGTATAGAATTTGATATTTCTGAAGTTGGCCCCCCCACCAAATATCTTGAATAAATCCCAAAATATGATAGCACTAACGTTAGTGCTTGGTGTGTTTAAGTGCACTAACGATGCACTAACGATTGCCGTTAACTCCATGTTTCTAACTCTATTTGTACAGAATTTGATATTTCTGAAGTTGCCCCCCCCCCACCGAAAATCTTGAATAAATCCCAAAATATGGTAGCACTAACGTTAGTGCTTAATGTGTTTAAGTGCACTAACGATGCACTAACGATACGCTAAGTTTTGTGAAAATCTGTCTGCATAAAGATGGGTGGGGGGGCTAACTTCATATGAAGTTGCCCCCCCCCACCAAAAATCTTCAATATCTCGTAAACGCCGATAGCACTAACGTTAGTTCTGAGTGCACTAACGTGCACTAACGATGCACTAACGATGTGCAATATTTGGTGTAATTTGGAGGAGGTGGGGTGGCCAACTTCAGGCACGTGCCCTTCTTCCTAAGATGCCACTATTGATACATAATGGGTTGTAATAACTTTATCAAAAACTTGGTATGTATAAGCTTTAATGTATGTCATTTTAACGAACATTCCTAAGACATTATAATATTTATATGCCATTAAATTGTATCATTGTGACTCTATATTACGTTTGCAATTGTAAAAAAGACACAATACATTTTTTCTAAAAGAAAGTGACTGAATGAGAAATGGAAGAAGAAAACATGTTGATTTCGAAGTTATGACTACTTACTTTATAAATTTATAGTTTACAACTATTCTCAGGTTATCGAAATGAATAATGAAAAATATATAACTAGTTAGTAAATCAAAGAAATATGAGTCGAAATGTTAAGTTTTGTATAAATAAATTTATAAGTACAGAAAAGGGAACATGTCATACACATCGTTATTTTAGAGAACCTAACCTATTCATTGAAAAACCATAAAGTAAAAATTGTATGTAAGAGAATAACACTTACACAAATAATAAGAGAATATATATCCTTTATATATGCTGTATTATAAGTAGGCAATTTGTGATACTTTTATTGAAGTTATAGCATTTGTTCCAAAGGATCAATCTATATATGCCCATGAATATATTATAATGAAAGAAATACAAGAGAATACGAAGATAAATATGTGAGTAATGTATTGGCTTATTGTATATTATTTAATTTTAAAAAGACTGTAAATGTATGTAGAGGAAATATTATCTTGTAAAGGACAAACTGCGTTTCTTTACTAATATGACCGCAAAGGGGGTAACCGTGGCTAATATTGTGGAATAGCGGGTCTTTGGGGAGCCAGTTTATTTCTTTTCTTTGTTTATTTTGTTTATTCCGTTATGAGAGCTCCTCCGTGGCTAAGCGGTTAGCGTACGCGCCTTTGGCGTGGGAGACCCGAGTTCGATTCCCGGCGGGAGCTCATGTGGTTCGGATTCCACGTTAATCAGTAGGTCCACGTCTCATATAGCCTCGCTGCTGAAAGGGACGCTAAACTAAAATCAACTCAACTCAATTTATTCCGTTATGAGTATTTCAAGTTTGAAGTTACCGACGAAGTACCTGTGGTGTATCATCATGTAAGTAGCCCACTATGAGAGGGATACACTTTACACAAAAGCTCTTTCAATTTTCAAATTTAAAAGTAGTAGAAGAAATAATAAAGAAAAAGGACTTGAACCATATAAATATTGTTACTTGACTATTTCAACAAAAACGAAGTTGCAACTGTGCTGACGACCTTTACGGGGATGGAGATTTCACAAGTTTGGTTGGACCTCGCATAGAATTTGTGTGAAAGACCATGAAATATACGAGCAGCCCTGTCTATGGCTGACCTAATTCATTAAGCGGATGTCTGCTTCTTTTTTACATTTTCGAAATAAACCAATATATGTATTCCTTATTATAAGTAGAAAAATACAGTCGGTAAAAGTTAATAATAAAAAGTCTTGAACAAGAATCCATAATCTTTAACAGAAAATGGATAAGGAAAGTAAGAAGAAACGCAATTATTTTAGCAATAATAACATCGTTAATAAGTAGGCAGTAGTTAGTATAATCATGAATTGTTTGCAAACACGTATCTTGATATCTTTTTTGAGTACTCTATTTAGAACGTTTAGAATATATAGTTTTTTTTCTATATAATTTATTAAGAGCCAGGTTTGCGGGGTTCTAGATTGTAGGAACTTTGCCCATATTACAAGTAACTTTTGTCCTCTTGACCTGATTTACAGTCGTGAAATTTAAAATCGAAAGTTATAACAGAAAAAAATTCTTTTACAACTATAAATTTTGGTATTTATTTTTAATACGATCTTGTACTTGGTGAGAAATTCTAGTTTGTAATTGTGAAAGTTGTGAATATTTGAAAGAATGTGAAGAAATATTTTCGTAGCCTTGTAAAATATAAAGTAAATATTTTAAGTAAACACTTTTGTAATTTTCTTTAAAAAGATTCTAAAGTGACGGCTTATATTTTGATGTCCCTATTCAAATTACCCGTCCCGAAAACAGGTTCGTATTCATTTTAACCAATTTGAAAATACTTATTACCAAGACTTTTTAATTAACTTGATTGTTATTACCTACGATTACAACTATCATGTTCGAAAAAGTGTACGTGTCACCTTACGAAAAGACAAGGAAACTCTGCTAGTTCACTACTGCCAGGACAATGAATGAAAGCTGTCACTGATTATTGGCAACAAAAGATACAGTTGTTAGTGCAGCATATATTTTTTTTTTATAAACTAAACTTGTATTCGAGCATCTCATTTTATTTGGTTCGATGTGATTTATCGATTTATACATATATAATGTGTTTGACAATGTTATTTTTAAAGGAAGAAAATCAATCAACAGTGTGGACTATATCTCATTAACTGAGTAATGTAGTCTTAGAATTGGTGTAATAAAGATCTTAATGACAGCGACGACGACTTCTGTATAATTTTGGGGAGGTATTGAAATATGTGTATATCCTTGTCACAAATTCGAATAAAGATATCTACATCCAGGGAGGCCAATTCCAAGATCAGTGTGCATGATTAATGACGATATAATTCAATTTCACTTTTATATCAGTAAGTAGCTGTAACAGAGCATCAATGTTCATATCTACGAATACGATATTTTACTACATGTTCTAGAAAAGTTTACATGGGTTTTTACACGCATGTATAACATTTTGTTTACCTCAATATTATCAATGGAATGATATATGTCTCGTCATTGGAAGACTGTTAGAACTACGCGTTTCATTCTTGGAAATATGTGTGTCAGTGTTAAGAGAAATCAAGTAACAAAACGTACAATCCGATTGTTAACAGTTAATATTTTTCACTTTAGAAATCTGTAATCAGGATCACAAAATTATTACAAAATCACTAAGCATACAAGTTACAAAACACCAGTTATTAATGTGTATTTACTAATAGATGCGAAGTGAACTCAATTATACTAATTTTCCTTTTATATGAACTAATCTTGGATCATATTCAATCCACTTTAAACGTATTAACTACATAAAGAGAAACTTACTCTGAAAATTATTTGTTGGCTATCGAATAATTACAACAAACATTAGTCTTTTCGGGTTAGATTCCCAGTAAGAGGGCATTAAAATTCAATCGCGTTACGTCACGTCTCATATAACCTATGTACAGCAATGGGATACCAAACTCCAACAACCAACATCAGTAAACATTCATTTTGAAACATAATTGCGAATTAATTAAAGTAAAACACATCAAAATTAAAATACCCTTTTCCGCTTTCTTTCATAAATAATTCTTCTTCTTTTTCGTAATATTGTAGGATGATGATTGAAGAATACATCTAAAATAAAATGATAGTTCGGTGACTTATCCGTTGGCAGATTTGTCCATTGGCAGATTTGGTAATTGGCGGATTTGGTAATTGGCGGATTTGGTAATTGGCGGATTTGTCAATTGGCAGATTTGTCCATTGGTAGATTTGTCCATTGGCAGATCTGTCCATTCTCACGATTGGCGCATTTGGTCATTTTTGCGATTGGCGCATTTGGTAATTGGCAGATTTGTCAATTGGCAGATTTGTCAATTGGCTGATTTGTCCATTTTCACAATTGGCGCATTTGGTCATTTTCGCGTTTGGCGCATTTGGTAATTGGCAGATTTGGTAATTGGCAGATTTGTCCATTTTCACAATTGGCGCATATGGTCATTTTTGCGTTTGGCACATTTGGTAATTGGCAGATTTGGTAATTGGCAGATTTGTCAATTGGCAGATTTGTCCATTGGCGGATTTGTCCATTGGCAGATTTGTCCATTTTCACGATTGGCGCATTTGGTAATTGGCAGATTTGTCCTAGGCCCGAAAAGCTTTGTCAGAATGGTCGAATGCTGGTTGAATCCCGGACTTCCCGATAGAAGCGCAAAAGCTAATCACTCAGTCATGTTTGTTGTGCAGTTGTATTTAGCTTAACTTAAATATATTCCGTAGTCTTTTTTTTTTTTTTTTTTTTTTTGGGTGGGGGAGTTCCGTAATGATATGTTGAATCTCTCTTGTTAAAAATTCAGAAAACTTGAGGATTGGGTAAACTGTGATGGTGGTTCTATAAAACTTAACTGTAGAATTTCAAGAATATACAGAACCAAAAGCTCTAGATGTGCAGCCTTTAAGTGTATCATATAAATCTAAGTATTTCTCTTATGTTTTATTTTAATTTTATTTTGTTTCAAAAAGAGGGTATGGAATATTTTGAAGTAAAAATACTACATACTATTTTGCTAGTTATTTGTGTATTCTTTAAAAAGAAGTGTTTACTTTTAGGGTTGGCTGGTTTACACCAACTTTTTTTTTAATAACTGGTTTAAACCACAAAAATAAAAAGAATGAAAAATGCGAATCGTGTGAACTTCATGGTGACGTTTCCAGATATCAAACCACCTGCAATAGTTTAATTTCCCTTTCACCTTTTAATCAAGGTGTCCCATGTTCAATTCTCGGTCGAACCACAAACCTTCTTTCATGCGTAACCTAAGTAGCGGTTCGGATGTCAGTTTAAGCGAAAGTCTTCTCCTTGATAACCTCGGTATTTCGTAAGGATGTTAAGCCTAAATATACGAAACAAACCAAATTGTATATTTCTGCATGCCTAAATGCGTGTTGTTTTATAAAGAAGCCAATATTGCTTAAATATATTGATAGAAATTGGCAAAATTTATCGATTGCCTACGTAGCTTCCAACATTAGCTTGGATTGGACTTTCAATGATATCTACGTACCGGTACTAAATTTGTAATTTAATACCTCAGTTTTAGCGTACTGATTATGGTGCGTTGACCTTTAAATTTTACATGCAAAGCAATAACAGGATTTTCCCATTATTGTCTTACATTTCAAGTAATGACGGGATTTTCCCAATGACTAGGGCGGGAGATTCTCAACTTAAGAAATTTACTGACCGCACTTCTTTAAGCTTATGGGAGTTCTTCCGGCATAACCCACCTGTTGCATAATAACATCAAGGCGAAACAAACTTATTTCTGTGAATATGTAATATAAATACATAAAGCAAAAAATCTAAGTCAAAAAAGCCTGGTTTAAACCAAAAAAGCCTGGTTTAAACATCCCCCCAAAAACGGGTTTTTGGCATTTTCAAAAACAACCACGGCTCTTGCCAACTCTGCTTACTTTTGTATATAGGAGGTTAAAAAATTCTTATTATATACATTGATTAATCCTGTGGAATTCATAATGTAAATATGTTGAAGAAAAATTGTTTGAAATATTTTTTTCGAAATTCATAGTTTATTTTCGATGTTTTATATTATTATCAGCATCAACCACTAATTAAATTATTTATTGTGTTATAGAGAAGCGATACAAAGTTTGTTTTATCAATTTAAAGCAGTATTTTGAAAAAAGCCCAAAATTTCCCAAGCAAAAAAGCAAAGCAGAAAAAACCGAGTTTTTTTCCAAAAAAGCCGGTTTTTTTCCGAGCCCTTGCATCTCTAGTCTTAACCACTTTATATGCAACCCTTGGTTATATGCAACCCACTTTACTTTGTTAATTATCTGGTTGCCGCGTATTCTAGGATTATTTTTTTTACCACGTGTTGCAGGAATTGTTTGACTTTCTAAATAATATATTAATTAATTATTACTTTTTACAAACATTTTATTCGTAAGAATCTTCCTTGGAAATAGCTTATTCCATTAGTGAAAATCGTATCGAAATATGACCAACAGTTCTAGACATAATCATGAACATACACACATACTTGTCATATTCAGAACTTCTTTATTTTAAGTCTGTTATACTTCTCATATTCAGAACCCTTTTTCTTTAAGTTTGCTAAAAATTACATGGGATCATCGAGAATGTATGTTGTTTCTGGACAATGGCATCACATTCCATGGTGATAATGTGCCCACTCACCAGCTGGAGCTATTGCGGCGTATTTGAGGAACATTGGGATAAAGTTGAACACCTCCCCCTGCCCGCCTAATCTTAACCTGAACATAATTGAATATCTGTGATCCGTTTCGGAGACATGAATCCGGGGCTGATTTCCGTCTCTCCGGAATTGAGTGATGCACTGCACTCGGAATGGTTAAATATTCCACTTGCTATTATTCACGACCTCTGTGACTCCATTCCACCTTGCATCAGATCTGTTCTGAGAGCGAAAGGTGGTCCAATGCCATACTAACCTGGTAAATTGCTCTTTCTTCAGGTGTTACTATCTATAAGTATCTATATATAAACGGTCTAATTGAGAACTATTTTTAATCGGTTGAAAATGTAACAAATCAATAAAAAAAAACGAAAGTATTTCCTTCTGGGCGTTTCCGTACTTCAATTTTTAGGTACTTTTAGTACTGAACAAATAAATTTATACTGCTTTTTAAATACCTTAGAACCTTTCTTCTCTCTCTCTCTCTCTCTCTCTCTCTATATATATATATATATATATATATATATATATATATATATATATATATATATATATATATATATATATATATACAGTATATATAGTGTGCGAATTAGATAATCTATATTGGGGGGGATAAAATTAGGCCAAAGGACATAGTCTGAAGGTTCAAATTTCAAAATGAGACAATAAATGCCTTACCCCCCAGATATATATATATATAATGTGTGTGTGTGTGTGTGTGTGTGACATCTGTAATAAATAAGAGATTTATTAATTTAATAAATCTACCGACAATAACTATGCACATATATATTGCCTGACATACACACACCCCACTAAACCTTTCTGAACGTGTTTTAATGTTGTACTCCTCTTGTCCCCGTAGCTCTCTAAGGTTTATTTAGTTAATAATTCGGCTCGAGCGATAGCCATGATCACAAGCATATGTTAATTTTTCCACTCATATTGAAAGCTTCCACTTTGCATTAATACATACAGGTTGCGAAAAGAAACCTACTTCAGTCTTGTGAAAACCACTAAAATTTTCAGTTAAACCGGACATTTTTTTTTTTTTTTTTTTAAAGAAAATCTAGATATTAGCCTATCAAATAAGAAATGGATTGTTGCTGGTCCCGATTTCTCACATCAAGGTCAAATCGAAGGCCAAATATTTAAAATCTCTCAATTAAAATTTCGAGCTTGTGCTTCTACTTCCCGCTAAAGCTGTGCTCATCACGACTTTTTCTCTCCAAATATCGATTCCGTGATGGGCACAGAAAGTCAACACTTAAAAATTACTTTACTGTTAGGTTGAAGATGAGTTGATTCACTATGGGCTACGTTATTCAAATAAAGTAAAACATTACACTGAAGTTTTTCAGACAACATTAATTACGTGGACAGTAAACTGTACAGCGAAAAGATGGAAAAATGAAGGGTTAACTTTAAAAAAAAAACCGCTCCAGTTGAAATGCTTATACAGACACGGACAATGACACGGAGAACCAGTCGTATTAACAAATGCTGAAACAAATCTTGAATTATTCGCTTATTCACCTAAAAATCACCTTCATTAACGTGTCTGCTCACTAGGAGCGTATCCCCCAGCGTGTACGTTAACATATACTTACGAGAGAGTACCTATATCTCAGATTTTGAGTACAGTTTCAAAAGTTCATTTCCGTAAACTGTAAAAGCAGTGATTACTATGCTAATTATCACAAATTAAATGCAACTTTTGAGTTGCATACACACAACCTACTACGGAATGAAGACCATGTGCTAACAAAGAGTACACTGGAAAATGAAATAACATGTTATAACAAAAATTAAAATAAGATGATAATCGATACAAATATAGAGGATGAATATGACATATCCGAACTTCGCCAAGTATGGTAGAAGAAGCTATTTGTTTACTTCTTCTTGGCCAACCGCTAAGAACATTTATAAATCTATATGTGGCTTTGTTATACCAATTAGTACATTCAAATTCACAAACGATGACGAACTGAAGGGTACGAAGGTACAGTTGCAAGTAACAACCGTAGTCATAATAATATAGTTCTACTAAACAACGTTGAAAATAGTGGGTAAATAGGTGGTAAGTAGAAATGACCAAAACTGAACAGTTTACATCGATCATTTCGAAATACAGCTAGAAGATTAAATTTACAAGAAATAACAAAAATCAGTGACATTTGGAGTTATACTAAGCATAGTTTGAGGGGGAAAGCGAGCATCCCCGATGGGGATACTTCAGCTGACTTCTTTGGGGGGAACAAAATGTGATTGAGGGGGGAAATCTCCCTCATCCCCCCGGTAATTCGCACCCTGTATATATATATATATATATATATATATATATATATATATATATATATATATATATATGTGTGTGTGTGTGTGTGTGTGTGTGTGTGTGTGTGCGCGCGCACCAGGAGCCCACCCAAAGTGGGTCCACCGAGTGTGAAGCTCCAAAACTTCGTAATTCAACATATTTTCTACATTTCTTCCATACTTGTTTAACAAGGAAGTGATTAATGTAGAGTCAAAATTTGATCTTACACTTCATATGTACTTTATCTCTTATAAAAAACAATCTAGTTCCATCGGTTTTTTCCTTCTGAAAATATAGGTGAAAGTATTTTACAATTACTTATCGTCATTTAGAGTGCAGAATAATACTCATTCAATACTACATAGACGTACTGGTTTGTAGTATTTTTACCCCCTCCCCCGAAAGCTTGGACTCCTCCCAACAAAACATCCTGAGTGCGCTCCTACTGTGCACAATATACATACTTCTAGCTTGGTCATCTGGTGATGCCAATATCTAAGTTTGCAATATGTTAGAACAAGAAGTTGTTTTAAAATTTGTTGCTTAATCGCTTTTCGTCATCTTCTCTAGACTATAGAGTGCAATCTTCCAATAGCCTATGTTCCTTTACCGGCCTTTCACGTTTGGGGCTTTCTCCTAAGTTTTGGAATATTGTTTTCTTGTAATATCAAAATTCAAATACTATTGCTAAATTATATAGGCGTAAATTGTTATGTTTATCATGTGATACTGAAATCATATTAAATGTTACACACACACACACACATACACAAAAAAGTTAACATGACATGGTTCCCCAACGTCACTCCTGTGAAAAATATTCATAATTCATAATCCATAACCTTGCTACTTTCTTAAATCTTGAGAATTAGGCTTATTACCAGTAGTTCCTAAGCAAAATTTAGGAGTTCGTACAAATAATAGAAGTTTGTGTTCAAAAGAACTTAAATTTCCGTCATTTCCAATTTCCAT
The DNA here is from genome assembly GCF_964235325.1 of Thermobia domestica. NCBI lineage: Eukaryota > Metazoa > Arthropoda > Insecta > Zygentoma > Lepismatidae > Thermobia > Thermobia domestica. The sequence goes on from NW_027656197.1 coordinate 25,420, forward strand.
CTTACTTTTCGTCAAATATTCGCCTCAGCATTTTATTTTCAAATACTTTCATTCTGCTTTCTTCCTTCAAAGTAAACGACCATGTTACGCAACCATACAGCACAACATGTATCATTATCTTTTTATATAGATTAAGCCTCAGATTCTTCGACAGAATTCGCGAAGACATTTGCACTGAGTAATAACACTGAATTCAGATCCACCGTAAATGTTTAGGTGTTCCTCAGAGAATCGGGATCGTTCTGGCCACTGTGTCAACGGTCAGGGGAAGAGTTACGTGAAGTTTTGAAATAAAGAGGTATCTCATTCTCATTCATATTTTGTAAATATTAAGACATTTTGAGACATTTATAAAGTACGAAAAATTGGCTATATGTCACGGAACATGGTCAACTATTAACATGGCACGTAACAACTAAATAAACATATTTCTGGAGGAACTTCAAACTTTTTCTTCAGTGTAGTTAGAAATAGATTCTTGATCTCCTTAACTTTACACTTGTACACTAAGCGACAAAAGTTCTTTCCGTTTGGTAAAATTTATTTTGGGGATAGTAGTGGAATGTACTCAGTTTCACCGAACGTACAGAAAATTAATTCCTTTTAATTGAGTGAAAGCTGTACTCAAATTGTCCTTCCATTCTGAAGTTATTTGCGAAACTAATTTCATACAACAGAAAGAACTTTTGTCGCTGACTGTACATGTACAAAATCTCAAATCGTGCAATACCACTACAAAATCAAGTCCAAAGTTACTTTTCTTCCTTTCTTTCTTTAATCTTTGTTAGTTCAAGCGATACAGCTTCTAAAGTTTCCTGAAACATTGTGGGTCAATGGACACATCGCCATCTGAAATGTTGCTCCACATTTGTTCTATAATACTCGTACAGAACTAGGTCTTAATGGTGGCATTATTATTATTTTTTAAATATGTTTCTTTATTAACGGTGTTAAGTATCTGTGTCACTATGATTACTTCCTCAAGTTTTACAAAATATGCCTTACTTTTCGAAACTGAATTTGCGCTATACATAACAAATTAATACTATTTAAATTAAATTTGATTTATAAGTGTTAAAAAGAAGAAATAAGCAAAATCACATTGGTAAAATTCCAATTCATTGTAAGGAAAACAGAAATAATCTAAACCCACATAAATCAATGGGCTAACAAAATCAAAGATATGAAAGGGGGAGTGGCTATTCGGTAATTCGAAAGTGGTGAAGCTCAGAAGAAGAAAAAGAAGAAGAAATGTAAAAAGGAGTAGTGATTTGTTCCTCCTTAAAATCAGCCAATTATTAGTTTCCTGTCATGGAAAAGTATTCTTTTTGAATTACATTATATTTGAAGAAAATAACGTTTTTCTTGGCACCAAATAATTGTTGTATATTTCCCTACACACTATACAAAAATCACAAATTTGTCCTATTTTAATATAAATATTAATAATAATTCCTGCCGTCGTCTGCAATCTGATGTGGCCATCGTTAATAAGATTATCTTAAAATCTATCTTAATGTTTTGCACAGTTAGAACAGCTAAAGAATATAGTGGGTGGGAAAAGTATGAAAAATTTTCATATTTAAATGTAAGACAATAAGCTCATCAGTTGAATCGTTTGCAGCAACTATGCAACCATTCCAGCACCAGAGCAGAATTTGTTGCAGGAATACTTCTGGGAGTGCATTGCATCATGCTCTCCCAGATTAAATTTCGATTACATTTCACTCTTGTGCAGAATACGTATATTAGCAAAATGCACTTCACTGTATCCCCTTCCCATTTTTAGTTTTCCGCCTCTATCCCCCCAAACTCCGAGCATTTTTTTTTTTTTTTTTTGGCTCTCCACTCAGACTCGAGTATGTGTAAATTATATTTTCAATAAGGTACGGTGGCTCAGTGCTAGAGCGCTTACCTCTTGTGCTTGGAATCCCTGGTTCGATCCCCGGTCAAGTAAGTTTATGGTGGGCAACATTGTGTTTGTGGGTTTTCTCGGGGTACTCCCATGTCCTCCCACATTCTCATTCCACCAATTCTTCCTTATCATTCATTGGCCTTAATCACCCGTCTCCCTTAGCCTAGTGGGACGTTAAACTGAAATATTTCATTTTATTTAATTTATACTGTATTTTCAATAAATAACTAAACTTTCTGACCAGAGTTTAATACACTTAATTATTAAAACTAAAAACAGTTAACAGTTAACAGTTTCAACAACTTACAGTAACTTTGTCTTCATCAGACACTCAAAGACAACGTTAAGTTGTTGAGACTGAAACACTTTATTTTAATATTTATAATTATGTGTATCAGGCTCTGGTTAGAAAGTGTTAGTTAATTATGTAAGTTAGTTGCAAAGTCTAATGAATAGATTTATATATTTTTAAATACAAAATTTTAGTTGCTAGCTGTTTTAAGTGTTTCAACTTAAAATCTTCGACCCCACTAAAATTTGAATGATGTACTTTGTGTCTGAACTTTCTGTCCCTGAAAAATGATTTACACCGATCTATCGATCCTAAACTCCCTACCGATCTTAAACTTTCTGACTAGTTCCAATAATAGTGTTACATATTTCTTGCTAGCTTTAACTGTAGAGATACATTGTTTGGTCTTTCTCGTTAAACAAACGGAAAATTCATGTTGATCTGCCCTTAAACCTCTATGAAGTCTATTCAGAAAACAAACAGCAGAGCAGTTCAAGACTTAACAAAAACTGCAGGTAGAGAAACGAAAGAAAAAATAGGGTATATTTTTAAGGTTATTCCTTCATACTTTCAAAATAATTAGTATGCATACGTATATTCTAACTACAGTAAACAACATGAATCTCCTTAAGCTCTTAAGGATGAACAGATAAGCAAAATGGCACCAGTTTGTTGATAACGAGCGCCTCCATTCTTCCATTTGCTGTATCTTGCAAGATCATATTTACACGTTACAAAGAATTAAAACTTCCGATGATTTTAATACATATACATACGCTATCACACTATCTTGTTGACATTGACCAGTAGTATTATTTGCAACCTAGTATGAACTACTATGTTGGCCACGGGCCAATTTGCGGGTCTGCAATTTGACCTTGACAATACTCCAAGGGCATCGAATAAAAAGCAGGAGTATCAGGCAAATTTCCAAGTGTTGTTAGTTTTAAAATAAATAAGTAGAAAAAATACAGCCTGTCTGTCTTTCTTTCTAACTGTTAAGTTTTATTTAAAGAAAACTTCCTGTAAAACGCAGTACCGTGAAATACCTTATTGCTGTGTTTGAATTCTGCTCATATCAAGATAGTTTGACAAAACTTTACTCTGAAAAATAAGCTTAAATGAAACATTTTTTTTTCTGTTAATCAAAAAAATAGACATATTGGAGTTATTGTTAAGGACAACTGCACTGAAAGTAAGAATGAGTAAGTTGTGGACGACAAAGGCCGAGTGCCTCCCTTCTGATTAATTCCACCCCAACTTCTTCCCACGTAAGTATTGTGATGTGAGTTAAGAGTCTTCATTCCGGCGAAATTAAAATACCGTTAATTTTACAGTAATTATGTGATATCGTCAAATAGATAAAAGATAATTGAAATATGGAACAAGAGCGCCCTAGACAATATTATTTTGCGTGAAGTACCGTTATCACAAGTCATCTAGTGGCTTTCCGTTTTCAGCTGTTTAGAAACGCGAAAATAAATGCCGATTTTCAAAATGGCTCGAAATCGAAAGCAGATAAGTGAGTCGTGATAACGGTTTCTCATGTAAAATAATATTGTCTTGGACGCTCTTGTCCCACATTTCAATTATCTTTTATCTATTTGAAGATATCACATAATTACTGTAAAATTAGCGGTATTTTAATTTCGCCGGGATGAAGACTCTTAAGTTATATAAAACTGTTATCTTCTATGCACAAAAAATAAATGTCCCACAAAATTCTCTGTCCTTGCATTTCCCCCCTCCCGTAGAAATTGAAGCTGACGTCGTCTCTAATTTCTCACGTATTAAGTAAAAGCACCACGTCTGATTTCTCCTTGTATAGGTAACATCACTTACAATACAAAACAAAATTATTGTGCATACGATTGATCTTATTGTAAGTAACAGACAGACGTGCATCTAGAAATTTTTCTTGGGAGGGGTCAAATACTACAAGCCACTGCCTTTATGTAGTATTGAACGGGTATTATTCTGCCTCCGAAAAGACGATAAGTAATTATAAAATATTTCCACCTATATTTTCAGGGGAAAAAATGATAGAACTAGATTGTTTTTATAAGAGAAAGACTACAGATGAAGTGTAAGATCAAATTTTCATGCTTCATCAATCATTTCCCTGTTCAAAAAGTATAGTTTTATTGAAAAAATATACAAATGTATGTTGAGTTAGGAAGTTTGAAGTGGACTCCTGTAGGTGCGTCCTGATGCCTACAAAGTTAACAGAGCAAGAGCATCAGTTATGATTTATGCTCACAACGACGGTACGGGTTCTTGTGAATCAAATTGTATACTAAATAGAAACTTATTGAAAGTTACGGGCAACCACAACAGTAGTGTCATTTCAGATTTTTCATCGAAGCGGGGACGGTGTAGGCAAGACTGTCCACTAGCATAAAAATTTCACATTTATTAGTGTACAATTTGTTAAAAAGCATGTGTTTCTCAAATTCAAGGGGGAGGACAATTGCTCTCTGCCCTCCTCAAATGTCGCCCCTGCACCACGATAATCTTTTTCTCGTTCAAGTTTCATAAATCATATATTGGATGCTGTAGTTCTTACTAATAAAAAATTACACAATATGACTAAATTATAATAGACTTTTCCGGAAAATTTCGTTCGAAGAAAAGTCACCCCCAAGAATAAAGTACTCCACATTTTCATGAGAAATCGCTGTTGCCATATTATAGAGTTGTTAATAAAATATTTGTTTACGAAATACGAACGGAATCGTCCAAACAATTTTTGAGAAAATTATCCGAAAGGAACTTGCTCCTAAGTCTAAACTACTCCTTGCGGATTTTTTAATGAGAAATTAGTGGTTCCTCCCAAGCCGTCGGCTCAACTGCAAATTGTCAGCACGCTAGCGACATATCTTGGGGTCAGATAGGAGACAGTGTAGCTAGCGACAACTATTAGTCTGACTGTAAACTATTAGGAATTCGCGTGACTGAAAGACTGATATATATTTTGTTTATAATACGAATATAGAGTATCTCTTAAGCATTTCCGCCTATATGTTAATGCAACCCGCAATTTTTAAATGTTTTGAATTTTGTATATTAGTGTTACTCACGAAGTAATATGTTTATTATATTATAAATAGGATTACTTAGGCTCATTACCACCATGATGAGGCACATGAAAGAAGATCTAAAATTGAAAGTTTAACGTCCAATGCACGTGAATGAACTGAGTGACGCCGACATGGATGCGTAGAAAGAAGCATGCAGAACTCTCCTTAAGGCGTTCCCTCCCAAACGATCCAATGGTGCTGTCCTCTTTACACACGAGTGTGCTATCTACCGGAGTATGGATTCTCGGAACGTAATGTGGTGTAAGGAAAACCCCCCGGTTTTACAAAGAGATGGAGAGAAACCCACCAAATGTGATGAGACGGGCTGGAATGAGTGCAACACACATTTTTGGGCCTTACTTCTTCAAAGACAATGTTAATGGACAAATGGACATTCTTATCTGGAAATGCTTAATGAGTGGTTGGTGCCTCAAGTGGGAAAAAATGGTATCAAAGACACTGTTGTGATACAGCAGGATGGAGCACCAGCGCACTTCGCGATTCACTTGCGCAATTACCTGAATCGGACGTTTCCTGGCCGATGGATTGGAAGAAGTTGTGCATCTTCACCAGCTCCCTTTGTCTGGCCTCCAAGAAGTCCCGATCTGACGACACCAGACAATCCTCTCCGAGGTTTCATAAAGCAACAAGTAAGAAATACTCGGTATCACACAACGCAGCTGTGGAATACGCTTTCACCCTCGTGACTTTGGAGTATCTCCGCAAAACATCTACGAGAACTTGGCGCAGAATTCAGCTGTGTTACGACATGGATGGTGATCATACTGATGTTTATGACTCTTAAGACTTCAAGGTAACTGTGTACACACATTCTAACATAACTAACACTATACTGTTGAAACTAAAGGGGGTACGCCCACTTCCGGACCACCCTGTAGAACACTAACTTCCTATAAAACGTGCATGAGTAAATGTGTAATAATTAATTGTCAAAATTATTGAAATATTTTTATTATAGGTAACAACTTTCTTTGGGAATAGTTCATTACATTAGCGAAAACTGTATCAAAATATCATGTAGTTTAAAAATAATGAGCCTTTGGTACGCAAGATGACATTAGTCCAAAATTTCAGGGTATATAAATCGGAACGGGTCCGACTTAACAACATATGACACTGACAGTTGAAGCTAGTAGATGTAAAAGAACTGTTGGAATTCTTAAAATCAGACATAAGGTGTTGCGCCATGGAGATGAGTCAACTTTCCTCAAAACTGTACTACATTTTACACTTTTATTGCGATAAAGGCATAGATCCTGTGCACGTCCGTGAAGAAATTTATATTGTTTATGTGCAAGATACGTTATCAAAACCAACAGTCAAAAGATGGTTCATTCACTTTCGTTCTGAAAATTTCGATGTCTAAGATCCTTCTCGCAGTGGGCGACCAATCACACAAAAAGTGAATTATGTTCTGGAAGAAATCAATCAAGACTGGCATGTTAGTAGTCATGATATCGCTAATGACCCGCACTGTTGAACCATTTAGCAAAAGCTGGCTACAAAATGGTACATAAATCCTTTGTATATGTAACCCATCTTACTTTGTTGATTATCTGATTAGAATATGTTGTAGGATAAGAAATTTTCATCAGACCTTTTCATCATTGCGGTAACCTCTTCCCTACTGAGACCACTTAATTGGTGTTGCACAAAAACTGTTAGCTAGTTGAAAACCTTTCTTCTACGAGTATAAGTCGAGATACTAAGGGCTGTATGAGAACACAATCATTAGTTGACTTACTCATCATTTTCTTCTTCAACTCAGAAACAGGTCAAATAAGACCATTATCAATGAGGAAGACGTCCCGAAACGTTTTACAAGTTGAGACAGGTCTTAATGTTGGTTTCGTAGCTTAGGAAGAAGAAAAGATGTCAGACGTTATTTTGTAATTATTCAAATTGCATCAAGACGTCCAAGAATATTCGTTAACTTTCAAGATATTTTAAATATACTTATTGTTAGCAAATGTATGTCCTCCGTAACTAGTACTTTAATTTTTCACTTTTACACGAAGGACTTGCAACGTCGTGGTATTGAAGGAAGTATGATGAACAATGTAAACAATAATAAACTAAGTCAGGAACACCATGTCATGTATAGAACAGTCCTTCGCTGAGAAGCTAGATTTCAAAGAAATAATAAACGACTTTGCCGAAGTCAAAGCAAGAGACTAGGAATCTTAAGGTATAAGATATGTTATAGCAAACTACATTTATAGAAAAAGTAATCTATAGAAATAAATTGAATAAATGATATTTTGCATTTGTATTTGAGCTGGGTATTTCTAATATGGAGATATAAAAATAATTCAGTTTAAAAAAAATGTTTAAGGTTCTAAATTGTCAGATATAAAAAACAATAGAGATGGTCAGCAGAGAAATTTGCCAGGAATTTGCAAGCTTCTATTTGCACCCCTAAGAATATTAGGCATTGTTTGCAGGGTTTTTTTTTTTTTTTTTTTTTTTTTTTTTTTAGGTATACTTCGGAGCGGGTGTTTTGTTCCCCCTGAGCTAAGGAAAATTAAATCGTGATTAAATGCCACTTTTGTTATTACCAAGATGGTGTAGATTGCGTTCTTTAGCAAATAGTATACAGGTCCAGCTCTCTCACATTTTATTTATCCTCCCCGGGATAAAAATTTCTGAAAGAAAGCCAGATGTTGTCCCTTAAAATAGAAAGGATAAAACAACTGACCACCATGCACCCTGGCTCCAGCATCATTGAGCCCAGTCAGGATTTCAGAGAATTTTTCCTAGGAGTGGGGATGGGGAAATTTCAATACACGGAAGTACAAAGTAGTATTGGTAAAATACTGGTAAACCACATCAAGCATAAACAGAGATGTGGTACTTGGAAGTATAATCACAGAGCTACTTCCTGAAATTATCACTGATTGAGCCCGCTCCTTTTATACAGGGTGGACGATTTATCTTGAAACGTCCTTGTAACTTTTAAACTAATAGACAAAAAAAAAAAAAAAAAAAAAAAAAAAAAAAAAAAAAAACCTGAAAATTTGTACAATGAAAATACCAACAGGAGAAAATGTATGCTACCAGATTAACAGTGCTGCAACTCAACATAAAGTTGTATTATTTCAAATAGCACTACGTCAAATTATTACATATTTTGAATCCACATGTTAAATGAAAACTTATGATACCACATTTCTTATGAAATTTTACAAACAAAGAACGTTACACTATTACGTTCATCCAAATTTTGGAGGCCTCTATAACAGTAATAGCGCAAGTGAGATATGAGTACGTATGATATGATATATTTCAAATAAATAGGAGCAAAGTAACAAGAGATTGAAAATATGACTTCCTTTTATTTTGAAAAGCTGCTTAAATTAGTGTTATATCTACGTTTGTAATTGCATACATAGTTTTCACTAGAATTAAAGATCATAATGCTATTTACAAAACTTTGATTTCTTAAATCCTTTCAAAGATATGATAAACATTGTTGAACTTCGCAACTCTGCTGAAAGTTACGTAATTCCGAGACTTTGTAATTACAACCACCAAAACCTATTGCAGTAATATCTTCTATATATATAAAAGAGAACGCACAAATCCTTTGTGAACTCATCACGCTAATACGGCTGAACCAATTTCTTTCATTTTTGGGGGGTTATTATGATTTGGACCCTAGATGGTTTTTATCATATCACTTTAATTTTTAATTACCAGTGTCTTGAGATAATTGACCATTCAAGTGTCCATACGTACAAATCCTTTGTTATTAGTTCATCATAGGTATAAAAATAAACGTATTTATATGCAACCCGCATGACCATGTGACTCGGCGGGTTAACATAAATGACAGGCGCTATAATTTTAACATTTACTGCAATTTGAAAGCGAAAAAGTAAAAATTATCTAAGTAACAAAGTTTATTGCGTTCCGGGGTGACCGCAGCGAAGCGGGGTGAACGCTGCTAGTTATAGAAATAAAGGAAAGCAACAATCATTTTACATACAGTATTTCCCATAAATCCCGCCACGCCATTTCAAACAATATAACAATATTTACTCATATTTTAAATGATTAGTTTATTATTATTATTATTATTATTATTATTATTATTATTATTATTATTGCAAACAGTTTGTATTTCTATTTCAGTTTAACGTCCCACGATTATGCCTTTTTAGGCTAAGGGAAACGATGGTTAAGGCAAGTGCATGATGACGCAAGAATCGGTGGAATGAACAAGTAAGAGGAAACCCAGATGTACCTCAAGAATACTATGGACATAATGTTATCCACTACAAGCTTACTTGGCCGGGGATCGAACAAGAGGCCCCAAACACCAGAGATAAGCGATCTATCACTGAGCCACCGTCCCTTGCTGCTAACAGTTTGTACGCAGGAGTACAGCACTTTATTACATATAAATGTACATCTACATACAATAGTGATTTAAAAAAAAAAAAACTAATATAGCACAGAATGGGATAAAGATGAATATCAAATGAGTAAATTATAATGAGCTCCGCGTCATAATGTTACAGTATTAAAGTTTCCTACATTCATATCGATTTTTAATTATTCCAAGAAGGTAATTAATAATAATCTCCTCCTGACAGAAAAAAAAAGTTTCTAAATTGTTTTTCGAGCACTACATAACTTTTGACTAAGAATGTAAGAAAGTTAATGTTTTTTTTTTTTTTTTTAATTTTAATCTCTTTTACGAACAGTAATCGAAGTAAGACGATATACACCAGAAGATCTTGCATCATTTCACTTAACAAATTATTCCATTTCGCCTAACAAATTACCTCACACAGTCACGAAAGATAAATTATAAGATTTGAGTCCGTCATTTTTAGGCAAAATAAGAATCGCTGTGTTGCCTAATACTTGTTTGGCCTAAAAGGACGAACGATAAAAACGGAGGAAGTTACAATTACAATTACAAGGAGAGTATCACTTGAAGTGGAGCAGGAGATTCTCTAGATCATACAAACGTAAATGCAATATACATTTGAGCAGTTTGGAGGAAAACAATGCTATGTGTCACATTTTCTAACTTTCGATTAAATGATATAAGAAAAGAAATGAGACAAAATCTTTCGATTTAACGTCCTACGACTATCGTCGTTAGGTTAAGGGGAACGGAATAAGCTGGAAAAGAAAGCCCAATCTTCTCATTCAATGCAATGTAATGATACGTAAGAAATAATCTTCCCCCGCCATCTGTAGGTACATTTCCGAATTGAACTACCCATATACTGTTCTGTGGTCCGATCCCTATCTATTCCGCTTAATAACTCAATTTCAGTGGAAGTGGCGCTTATCATTGTCTTCCCCCGAACCGCTCATTTATTAAATAAATTTAGTGTTGCACACGAGACGAAAAATTCTCGGATCGTCTTTTATTCTTGTCTCGAAAACGAGACGAAAAGGTTTTTATTTATTTATTTATTTTTTTAGAGAGAGACAAATTTCTTAAGTCCAGTGGGCAATACTAGTTTTCCCAAGTCTTCGAATTCAAACACTGATTACAGAGTTCATGGTATAAAAACTGTAAAATGATAATGTGGTTATACGAATACAATGAAGGGCATTTTTCAAATTTAGAGATACAAAAGTCATTACACAATATACATCAGTTATAAAAGTGGTTTAAATATTATTATATCAAACCCAGTGGCGTATTTAGGGGGGCTTCCAGGCTTAAGCCCCCCGAAATCTTACTTACTATACATATACTTACAAGTATATGAAATATCTTGCAGAATTTTCACATTTTCAGGCAAAGCCCCCCCCCCCCACCCCACCCCGAAAGTTAGCAAAGCTCCTTCCGAAAGAAAATCGTAAATACGCCACTGATCAAACCCTTTGTGGACTTCTCGATAAGTGACATGGAAGGATTTGGATAACTTCTAAAAGAAATTAAGAAAAACGTCAGCACATAAATTTTGCACATACAGTTTCAAAACATCACGAGAAACATTTCGAGACAAGACAAAAAAGACTTTCCGCGAATTGGAACGAGATGAGAATGAACTTTTCGAGAGACGAACGAAACTTCTGCAAAATTTATGAGATAAGATTAGAAAACTTCACTAACCTATAACAATTCTCAAACAGAAGTTGTACGATCTTGGCAATTCTACAAAATCAAAACTGATATTACAAGTATAAAGGCCACAATAATATGATAAATGCTTTTGCCGAACATGGACAAAGCCACAGAACTTCTTTCTTCTCATAACCATATTACTAATAAATTATTATTAGAGACCGGATGTTAGGCAAAATGTATATTCTTTATTATTAAAGATAAGATCAAGAATAACGTTTCAATGTTTGTATGGTGGGTTATAGTATCTATTTAAACCAATTTTATTTTGCCTAGTTTGCCTATTTCGCCTCTTACTGCCTAAATAATTCTTTTAGTGCTTAATGTTGCCTATTTTATGCATTTTCCTCAAAATAAACCTTCATTGCGAACATATATAATTTATATAATATAATAAACACACACACACACACACACACATATATATATACAAATACCTAATACCTAGGTGTGCTTACAAATACCTAATATATATATATATATATATATATATATATATATATATATATATATATATATATATATATATATATATATATATTAGGTATTTGTAAGCACAAGCACGTGGACCATTGCTATATACATATATATATATATATATATATGTATGTATTGCTATATATATATATATATATATATATATATATATATATATATATATTAGGATGGCCAAAAATTTTCGGATCCGGATATCCCGGATCTTGCCGGATCCGGACCTAGATCCGGATCTCGGAACCGAATCTCAGATCCGAATCCCAGATCCGGATCTCGGATCTGGATCCGAAATTCGGATCTCGGACCTGGATCCGGATCTCGGATCTGGATCCGAAATTCGAATTTCAGATCTTGATTCGTATCCAAACCTACATCTGAAATTGTGATGATAAAATTGAATGTCTAAAATTCGTTAAAAATTTTTTTAGGATTCACTGATATAGTAGGTTGCTGTGCTTTTAAATGTTTCCATAACACGTTTGTGTTACCTTTGTTCTTTATTTTCTTTATTTTTTTTTAACCTTGCAATATTTACATGTTGCACTTTCTGTCGAAGTCTCTTTAGTAAAATGTTTCTCAGTTTGATTTCTTCCCATTTCAGAGTATAGTGAACTGTCTGAAAACTGATGTAAATGGTAACAAATTCTTCTGTTTAGCTCCTCTTCGAAACTCAATGTTAGCTTCACATTGAAAATATTTATTTTATTCTTAGAAAATAAACTTTCTTCTTTTCTCATATACAAATGAAATATCTTTTAGATAAGGCCCTTCTAGTCGCAGGGATAGTAGACAAAACAAACTCTTTATTAATAGTAGTTTCTGACTCACGAGTCCAACCACCAACAAATGTAATAATGAATATCTTTCACTTCGAAGGTATATACAACAAAAAATATAGACTGGTTGGCGTGGAACAACAGTCGATTTTTAAACATACACACGAGAATTTCAGGAGAGCGATATCGTTGTGTTTAGTGTTGTAAATAAAAAAAAAAAACGTTCGTATTTTTTCAGAAATGTACGTTTTTTTAGAAAAAAAACATTGCCTCTTGTTTTTTTTCTAAATTTCGTTTTTTTTTTTCAAATAGTCATTTGTAATGCATCTTATGTCTATTTAAGTATTAAATATTTTTATGTAGGTATAATCACCATAAAATGCAACATAAATTAAACGCTAGATACTGATAGGCTACAAATATTTTACAATTTACATGAATACCATACCTATTAACAATTCGGATTTCAGCAGTTTTCATCAATATCAACTAAGAAATAAAAGTAGAAATGAAATTTTGTTTTTTCGTGAAAGCAGGCCTTAAATAAGTACGAAAATAATGTCACGAACAGTATAAAATTCAAATAACTTGTTTAAAGGTAAAAACTAATACTAATTTGCCTAATAGTATTTTTCTAAATGTCATATAGGCTATATGTGATATGCAGAGCCGGCTCTACCATATATGCAACATGTGCATTTGCGTGGAGCGGCAAGTTTGGATGGTCCGGCAAAATCTGTCATAAGTATATTATTTAAATTAAATATTTCTTGTTGGAAACAGACTTCATGATGATGGTAGTTACACTTACTAAGCTGACATTCTATTTGAATACTACATTCATAAATTATGTTTAGGTTGCATTAGTTTAAGGCCACATGGACAATGCTAAAGCAAATAGTCAGCTTGATTGTTGCCAAATGCAAGAATTCAATTCTCGAACAGTAGTGAATATTTGTTCCATTTAGTAAGTTATCACAGTTTTGATATGACAACTAGTCTTGTTTTTGTCAGAAGCAAGTTCCTTATTATTGAAGATAGAAACAAGTTTTTTTTTTTTATGTTAACAGATATAGAAGAGAAATCAAGAAATAAAAATAAAAGAGCTAGTTGCACTGGAATTGCAAACTGATATTTAAATACATTGAGATTGAAGCTCGATAGTGAATTCTATAAAAAGGATTACCATCTTTCCTCTGCAGGTGTGTTTGCTTTATCTTTCACTAACATAATAGATTAATATATATATATATATATATATATATATATATATATATATATATATATATATATATATATATATATATATATAAACAGACACAACGGGATTGCATTTTTATAAGTATTTAAGCCTTTCTGAGTGCAACTGCTCTTACCCTCACCTTTGTTGTTCATGCTGGAGTAGCATACTTAAAATCATGACTTTTAAGATTTGTTCTTTCTGGAGAAAGTGGGAGGCGGCAAGTTATAGCATTGCATGGGGCGACAATTTGACTAGGACCGGCTCTGACGATATGTATATAAAAGACATGAATATAGGATGACACAATTTGAAGTAATGCAGGGTGTTTCAAAATTAATATTAGGGTTTTGAAACCTTGTAGTATCTATTACAATTAACTTACAATTATAAATATTATATCAAATGAAAGAGCAACTCAAACAATTTTCTACGCACGCATGTACACTCATGTCCAAAATTATTGTCGCATGTTTATAAATATGTTGTTGTAGGAATATAATTTGATAACGAATTCGCCCGGTATTTCTTATAATGTTACTATGTGTATAATCGGCAAACACATGTATGTGGCAAATTTCATGTCAAAAGAGCAGTAAATAAGAACAATAAAACGAAAATAAAACTTTCTTGTCCATTTAGCAACATTTTGTTTTACTCATTCTAATTTTCGTATTTATAATCCTTTTCCTATGAAATTTACCACAAATATACATTTCCCGATTATACATATAGTATCAGTATTAAAAATACCCTCAAAATCATTATCAAATTATATTCTTACAAGAAGACAGTTATAGTTATGCGACAATCATTTTGGACATGAGTGTACATGCATTGTTTCTTCTGTCTGCCGTTAGAAAGAGCAAGCAGCAAAGATGTAGACTAGAGAGCAGAAAGTTTTTTTTTTTTTTTTTTTTGTGTTTTAATAAAAACTAAATCTGTACAGTGCAACGGTCTGTGTGAAGAATATTAAGGGGACGCTTGCAACTACGTCCCTATCGTTTGCAGTTGCTACAGGTCTAAAGCCCACAGACTACGGTTTACGTGCCAATTTCGCAAGTGAAATATTGCTGCATAACAATGAAGATTTTCTGGATCGTGTCATCTTCAGTGATAAATAGAAATTTCACCTAAGAGCTAATGTGAACACTCATAATGTTTGTATCTGGCCGTCAGCAAATCTCAGGAGATGGTACACTTGAAACGAGACTCCCCTAAATTGAATGTGTTTTGTGCCATATGGCGGAAAGTTTATGGGCCTTTCTCGCCTATCGACTAGATGTGTGCCGTGTGACGAATGAATCTCACATTGAACACATGTAGCAAAGACTGTTTGAGGTGCATTTGAGGTTTGGTCTTTGAGTTGGTGTTTGAGGTCTTTTCCTTGATGCATTGCTTATAATTGTACGTAAAATGTAATAAGTACTACGAAGACTTAAAACCTCAAAATTCATTTTGAAACACCCTGCATTTCTCACCAACAGTGTTGGAACTAAAATGTAAAAAGGAGAGAAAATTTTCCTTATAAAGTTATTGTTTACAACAACGATATTATTATTAGTCGAGACTAACAACGATATTATTATTAGTCGAGACTAACAACGATATTATTATTAGTCGAGACTATAACTACAACAACAACACGAGTTAGTAGTCAAAAAAATGTAATCAAATGTATACTCGGTGGCCCAGGTGGCCAAAGCGGCACACACGGGTGCATTGGTTTAATCCGCTCCTGTGTGGACACTAATTAAGATATCGGGATATTATTTTTGCAAAATATGGTTGGACTATAGTTTATCATAGTAATTTTTTTCTTCTGGTGTCGAATTTCTTCTGAAATTTCACCCCAGTCAAAAATTCGATAATTTTCTAATTTCGAATTTCCTTTACTTCTTTTTTCCCTGTAGCTTCCTTCGTTGTAGAAGGACCTCCTTAAGACTTGCCAGGTAGATACCTCGGACGGATACCTAATTGTTGACATCAATTGGACTGGCCTACGCGCAGTGTTGCCAATTAGGGAAATTAAAAGTTTCCTAAGTTTGGGCAAAAAATTAGACATTTTTGTTTATAAATCCGTACCTATATGTCCGAGTGCAAGTCAACTTACGCCAATCGAACATTTGTCCTTACTTAACAATGCAAGTACAGATCGTTACAATGGGGTAATTAGGGAACGCACGAAAAATTCGTATTTAGGTTTTAACACGATTTTTCTAGTTTTTCCCTACTTTTCTGTTTACCGTAATATATTTTTGGTAATTAGAAGTTTTGTTCCTTAAATATCGTCATAATATTCGTAAGATATATTAGTGATGTAACAGTGTTTAATTTAAGATAGTTTGCGTCTGTCTGGTACCAGTGTTACCAGCTACAGAAAATTTTAATTCCAGATTTTAGGGAGAAATTTTGGAAAATTATCTGTTTTGTCTCTATTATTTCCATCTTGTTGGCGATATAAGACCAAACGTACCAGTATCTGGAAGTCTCGTCTTTGCTCTACACAACGCACTATAGAAAGTTTCAATAGGATAATTAGAGGAAGTACAGTTGAGGTTTACAGTACACCTTGTTCTCTAATTGGGAAGATAACTGTGATTTTTTAAAAGGTAGAATGAGATATTTTTTATTGACATGCTTACTTTATTAGATATCGTCACATTACTTGTAGGATATATTAGAGGGATACCAAAGCTTATTTTAAGATAGTTTGTGTGTGTCTGATATTAGTGTTGCGAGCTACAGAAAATTTTAATTCCAGATTTTAGGGGCAAATTTTGAAAAAAAAAATCTCTTTTTGCTTCTATTATTTCCGTCTTGTTGGCTACACTCGAACAAACTACCAATGTCTAAAAGCCTCGTCCTTAGCCTACACAGCGCACCATAAAAAGTTTCACTAGAATAATTAGGGAAAGTACAGTTGAGGTTTATAATAAACCATGTTCTGTAAATGGTAAGAAAATGGTGAATTTCTGAGGTTGAATTAGATTTTTTTAAATTTTCTTGGTTACTTTGTTAGATATCGCCATGATACTTGTAGGATATATTCTTGGAGTACCAAGGTTTCTTTTCAGATAGTTTTCGTCTGTCTGATGGCAGTTTTTCCAGCCAAAACAATTAATTCCCGCTTTTAGGTTAAAAATTTGGAAAATTTCCCTTTTCCCCTCTATTATTACCCTCTTACTGGCCACATTGAAACAAACGTACCACTACCTGAAAGCTTCCTGTTTGCCCTACAGAACGCACCATAAAAAGTTTCAATAGGATAATTAGAGAAGCTGTAGCCCCGGCATATTTGATTTTTGCTTGTGAGGCGTAAAAAGTGTCAAAATTTCATGTGTATGAGAATTTTTTCTTTCCCTCTTTGGATGGAAGCAAGCGACTTCAGGATTTCACTGTACCTTGTCAACACACCAAATATTTTTTTAGGTGACTTGAACCCATATAGCAGTAGTGGTACTAGATACAAAAAATTTTGAAATTCGGTTAGGGAATTTTTTGTAAAGTTTCCCCCTACATTTCCCTCAATAATTTCCCACCTATTGGCAACACTGCAATGCAACTTACACCAAAAACTAGCCACATCCATTTTCTAAAAAAACAAGGACTTAACCATATCAATCGAATGAATGGTTTTTGAGCAATAAGACACTAACTGGAAATGTAGGAAAACGCCAAAAATGACCTGGGGCCGAAAGGAATAATCACACAATTTTGCTAGTATATAGGTACAAAGAAACAAAAGATTTGTAAGTTACGAGGGCTTCGACTCAAGTTCTGTTGATTATTTCAATAATCTGCAACGTAAATCGATAAATAATAGTTGCCAGAAAAAAAACAGATTTGAAAAAAAACATGAAAAAGAACGATGTTTTTTATTGAAAAAAAACTTCACAGAAAAAAACCGTTTTTTTACAACACTAGTTGTGTTCGTTGTATGACTTTATTACCTAACTTATGGCTTGCCCTTCTGAGGTCGAGAGTTTGTTGAAGGAGTAAATATAAAAGAGATTTCTGTTATTTTTTCTTCACCCTCCTGGCTTCTTTAATCATACATTGCAGGACGTAACCAAAACGCACTTATCAGCTCAACCTAGTGGCCTTCTGCTTTTTGCTGACGATTGTAAGTTATACAGAGAAATATCGTGTCTCCATGACACAATTGCTCTACAGGAAGACATAAATTACCTTACAGGCTGGTGTGAAATGTGGCACTTGAAACTCAACAGTAAGAAATGTGACAGTATTACTATTACTTTGAAAAAGTCTCCTGTTCCCTCCACATACCATATCAACGATTCCCCTATCACACATTCTGCTAGTCATAAGGATCTTGGTGTCATCTTTGATTCAAAACTCACCTTCTCTGACCACATCTCCTCAATACTAAAGAATTCAATGCGCATGTTGGGCCTTCTTTATCGATTCACCGAACTACGCACTGTTTCTTCATTAGCAACTTTTTATAAGACTTTCATAGCGCCCAAGATCGAATACTGCTCTCCCATATGGGCCATGGCAGCACCTACACATCTCTCCAGACTTGATTCTGTTCTCAATTTCTTCATTGCTATAGTCCGTTTTCGTGTTCCTGCACTTCGAATATTATCTAAGAAGGAGCTCTTGCGACATCTTAATATTCAGACTCCTGAAGTACGCAGAATTATCTCTGACCTGAAATATCTACATAAAATAGTTAATGGAACCTTAAGATCGGAAATATTACTTCAGGAACTATCCTTACGTGTCCCCTCCCGCATCACTCGGAATACCCACCTATTCCATCTTGCCCGTCCTAGGTTGGCTGTTATACAGAGGTCTCTTTTTTATAGAATACCAATCAGTTATAATCAAGTAACAACTGATGTGGACATTTTTTCGAGCTACCCAGTGTTTGAAAGAGCAATTAAACGAGCTTTGACGGAATAGTTTTACTTTTACACTCTTTTTTTTCTATGTTGTTGTTATTGTTGTCTTGTTTTTTTTTTTTCCTTTCTTTTGTTAGCATGTCCCTGTGTAAAATGGCAAAGTTATGCTGTATCTGGGAAATTGTTCAATAAATAAATAAATAAATAAATAAATAAAACATATCCATGCATCGTATCCTTGAAGCGTTTTCTGTTTTGTATATTAAAGTGTTCAAAAATATTTAACATATTCACATGATCATGTGATCTCAGGTTCAATTCTCGGAGGAACATACATGAGAAAACTGAAAGCTGAAATAGTATTTAAAAGTCAGGAGATTGATATTAAAACTTTAGTTATCTATTAGGACTGTAAGGCTGTAGTTAAATTAACCCACACGTTTCGTGAAGATATATTACGTCGTTATTGTTTATTTACTATAAGCTACCAGATAATCTTCAGAGGCCACTTTACACTATAGTAATCAACAGATGAAAATATTGGAAAAGGAATAGAAGGAAGGTCTCCAGAGCCTTAGATCAAGGTACTAACTTAGCATTTGCCCAGTATAACTGAGGAACAACCCTGGAAAATCCTCAGTCAGGATGGCTGGTCTCCGAATTCGAACCCGGTGTTATCCAATTGCGAAGCAAGAATCCTAACAAGTAGCCTGAGTTCGCTCCGTATTATTATTATTTTGTAATTAACGTGATGTTTTAAAATTAGTGCAAATTAAACCGTACTTTCTTTATTGCTGATGTTATAGTTAATAAGTAAGGCCCGGATTTTTATGTTTTTACATATTTTTTCCTTTGTATGTACGCTGGTGAAAATATGAAATGTTCGCAAATTACGAAGTAAGAAGCCATATAAACCAAAATCACGTTACATATTTTTACATATTTTGAAGTCTGTTACATATTTTCCGTCTACTGTACATATTTTTAAATAAATTCAGTTTTCTGGCTCCTTTTCGCTAATTTTCTTTAAATAATACGCAAATAAAAATAGGCCTATATATGTAATAATAACACAAAAAGTACTTTATTTAAATATCTGTATTTTTTTCTCTTACTTTGTTCAACCGATTTGCATTGAGGGAAAGCTGGGTTAAACTAAATCGTACACTCTACAATATGAAAAAAAAAAAAAAAAAACGTCGTCAGTTACCGCTTCCAATCCTGAAAAAAATCTGTTTTCTTATATATAAATAAAGAAAACAATATAAGGATTTTTGTGTTTATCGCCTTTGCAAGCAGACGCCACTCGGATGAGTGCCGACAAAACAAACTAAAACGCATACAGTTGGCTGGCTTTCTTACCTTTTTTTGTATGTACAACCTCTACGGAAATACAAGAAACTCAACATTGTGCAGGGAGAAACAGGTGCGAAAATTGCCCGAAAGTTCCAGTCAGTTTTGAAGAGGAATCCAGGATACCTAACATTGAGGACTGCATGCAGGATATTGGATGGAGAAGAAACGGAGGCACCTGAGGAAACCAGTCCTGGAAAATGTCATTTGCTGAAGTTCGCGCCTGTCACTTCCTGCGACGTGGAAAGGTCTTTCTCAGCCTATAAAGGGATCCTGACTGACCAACGACTCTCTTTAGCTCCTGAACAATTGGAAAAGTATGTAGTGGTTCATTGAGCATCAGCAAAGTAAGCGCTTTTTTTTTCTAAGATTTTTTTCATCATATACAATAATGTGGTTTTCATTTTTTCTGAGACAATTTCATTTGTTACTAGTAAAAGCTTGAAGTATATGTGGCAAGTTAGAGATTTTTTCGAATACCATCATATAAAATACTTAGTGGTTCATGGTGCGCTCCGAAAGTAAGCGCTCGTTATTTTAAATATTTTTTTCTCTTTTGATATTCAATAATGTGATTTTCATTTCTCCACGAGACAATTTTATTTGTTCTTAGTGAAAATTTGAACGTATCAGTGACAAGTTAGTGACAAAGTTTTTCCATTGCGTAAAATTATTTAGTGGTTCATTGTTCGTCCCAAAAGTAAGTGCCTCTTGTTTAAATAAATATTTTTTTTGTGTTTATATGTTCAATAATGTGATTTTTTAACTTCTTTATACATATTTTCATTTGTTTCTTCTGAAAATTTGTACGTATCTGTAGGAAGTTATTTACACTTGTTAAGCTTTTATTACATAAATATGTTACAGTATATTAATTAGCTAAGAAAATAGCACAGACACAAAATAAACACGAAAAAATATTTTTACATATTTTCATATTTTTAACATATTTCTTACATATTTCATTGATTTTTGCTACATATTTATGTACATATTTCGGTACTTTGGACTACATAAAAATCCGGGCCTTATTAATAAGTCTACATGAGACATCAGTCCCCCATTAAGAAAGAATACTAAAGCTCGAATTCAGGAAGCGGGGGTGAAGAGATTAATAAGGATGAGGGAACTATGTACGATGCAAAAACTGAGTAATTATGACTTCGTCACAAATACATTCACTTACATACGTCAATTAATATTTATCTGATACAGCGCACTCTTACTTTCTATAGTGGCAGGAAAATGGCCCGCTTTTGTAAACGAACACACTAAGCACGTGTGTATAGGCTCAATGTCCGTGCAAAGAAACATAGGTAAAACTAGAAAAAAGAATAGGATAAGCTAGGGGAAAATGATAAACCGCCCTTGAACTTGAAAAAAATAAAACTAAAAATAACTAAACTTAGAGCTACGAAAGACGCGAGACGAATTTTATTGAAAAGATTGTTTTTCCTTAGTGATTAGTTGTGCTAACTATGAACATGAATTAAAAAGAAAACAAGTAGCTAGCTCTGAGTTTCCCAAACTAGTTGAAAAGAAAATATTGGATAAAATTTAATAATAAAGAAGGCATTTATGATAATTAAAACAAACTAAATTCTTGGCACGACAGTCCTTTGGTTCCTACCAGCGGGGTTACGTTGAAAGTGGGGATGTGTAGTCAACGCATCGACACCCGAAGTCCCTAATGCCGGCTTTCTAGACTGCAGTCCACTACCTCTTACTTAATATAACTCCCCAATTGTCCTCACGATGCTGGGTCAATATCGAAATTGTTGAGTGCCTCTCCGGGAATTGAACCCATGACCACGGGCACCTAAGGCACGCTCTCTGTCTTCTATAGACGAAAAGCTATAGTTACCCTCATTGTCTAATACAGAAATAAGTTCTGATTCTCTAATAGCTGCTGATGGTGATAGTTAAGGTTCACCGAAGCATGATCCCAAACCCAAACTGAGCTATTGATGTCACTGGAACGCCTGAAAAGTCATTGTGGGTAAGTGCATTGCCCACTTGTCAGAATGAAGGGCGATGATGATGTGAAATGCGGGTCTGTCAGAGGTACTACTTATGATAATTGGATTTATAATATTCTATATTGTCAAAAACCCTCTTCAAGAACATAACTGTTAATCTTAGCTTTGAAAATGTTACATAAGTACTTTTATTGCTATCATTAGGTTGCATTAGGAATTATCGGATTTATTTTAACGCTTAACTTTTACATCTCTTCTGATTTACGAATATTTAAATCGCGATTATCCCCTTAAGGTCAATTAGTGATATTTTAAATAATTTCGAACCAACTTTATATATGGTTAGTCTTGTTATATGGGAATAATTCAGACCAGATGCAGTCTACAGGCTAAGTCCAAAAGAATCTTGGCCAACCTCCTGATAAACCACGTCTTTCAGCGAACCGATACCCACATGAGGAAATCTTCGGTTCAGTGTGAAAGCTTCCATAAGAACCAGCACTCTAATCAGTGAAATGTGCTTTGCTAATTTTTATTCAATGTGAAAGTACCTAACTTTATTGCTAAAAAAGAAAAGGCATTTATTTCAAACAAGTCGCCATTACAGTTTTCGTATTTGAACACAACACTCATGAAAAGTCATGTTAAAGCGCAACTTGCCCCTGAAAAAGAATATTTATCTGTTTTTAGTTTCTCGTGTTCCCCAAAGTACCGGTACATGCGGAATTAGTGGTCGCCTTCCGTTCGCATAGGTAAAACGGCTACGATCTTGGTACTAGCACTTGTTTCGGTGTCCAGATCTCAAATATTTATCTTTCAGCCTGATTTTATGTATGAATCCGAAAATTCAAATCTAGATAAGGGGCACCAAAATTAATAGTTTATTCTCGGTGCTCATATTGTGATTTACTAAATAATTATTAAATCTAATTGTAAGGTATACATTTGATATTTAGAGCAGACAGAGCAAGATAAATATACGTAAAAACTAGTCAATACTTGTCTTAACTGTCAATGAAATAGGTGTATTGAGGAATTTTAAATATTCGAATTTTGTATTCCGGTTTCAAATATAAATATGTGTGTATTTCATCTCGGTCCTGCAACCGGGTGGACCTAGGTTCGACATTCGAATTCTCATCCGGATCAAATCAGATTATTTTTTAGTAAGGCAAGCATTTGATCTTTAGTGTAGAATGAAGGAGACAAATAGACTTGTCAATATCCGTCTTAATTTTCTGTTTTCTTCTTCACTGTCAGGACTTCGTGAAATTACTTTCGGTGAATTTTTGATATTCTAGTTTATCACAATTTGGGTGAGATGTGGGTTTGGATAAGAATCAAGATCTGAGATCCGGATTTCGGATGCAGGTCCGAATTTCGAACCCAGATCCGAGATCCGGATCCAGATCCGAGATTTGAGATCCGGATCCAGATCCGAAATCCGAGATCCGGACCCAGATCCGAGATTCGAGATCCGGATCCAGATCCGAAATCCGAGATCCGGATCCAGATCTGAGATTCGGATCTAGATTCGAGATCCGAATCCGGACCCAATCAGATCTGGATCTTCGGATCCGGCCATCCCTAATATATATATATATATATATATATATATATATATATATATATATATATATATATAATATGGAATGCATATCAAGCTTCCCTTTCATATATAGAGTAAAAGAAGATATTAACAAACAGGTTAAACAGGTATGTTTCTATATTCGTTGAACATTATCTATGACTTGAATCTTTTTTTTTTTTTTTAATTGTTTTGAGTATTCATCATTATTTCGACTTACATTTTAGTGACTGTTTCGCTGCCTTTTTTAAAAAATTTAATGTGACTATTTTCAAGGTTTTTAATGCCTAAATATCTTATCTCTACTAATTATCATGATGATTTAGAGATCCGGAGTTCGAAATCCACAGCCGGTTATCCTAACTGCATGATTTTTTTTTTTTTTCGATTTTCCAGTTACATCAGTTGAAAACTGGAATTAAACATTCAAAATAAGCACTGACTGACTTTTTTCTTGACTCTTGTCTATCCACGTATCAATCTATGTCATAGATGCTTAAAGACCAAAATATATTTTGTAAATTGCAATCAGTCAACCTCGGAGTTTATTTAGAGAACTGAAAGTGAGAAAATAGCGAAAGAATTCTAGTTTTCCAACAATTATTTCGAGTGATATGCCTAAACTTGATCAGCACATCAAGGGTTTTTTCTTGCTTAATTCCACGTTTACAGACGGAATACGTGATGTTAAAAATTTAAAACTGCAGCAAGGAAGAAAAATTAATATCATGTTAGTATTTTCTTTAATACATACCTTCGAGTTGTGTGTTCTGCCTCCTGTTGCTTTGTTGTCTGCCGTGGTTGACTGCCTAGAACCAACGAAAGTACCTAAGGAATTCACACACTATTTTTGTAAATTACAAGGGTATATCTAAAAGTTCCAGGACTGAATTTGTAAAATAAAAGTGTCTTACCTTTGAAGTTAAATTCCTCCATCACGTTCAAAGTACTCCCCTTTTGCATTAATACAGCGGTCCCAGCGTTTCTGCCATGCTTGGAAGCATTTCTGGAAGTCCTTTTTTGGAATAATGTCCAGTACCCGCTACGATTCTTCTCGAATTTCTAGAATGGTGTCGAATCTTCGCTCCTTCATCCGAAGCTTCAGCTTGGGGAAAAGAAAAAATCAGAGGGGGCAGGCCAGGTGAGTATGGGGAATGGGAAACCATGTCATGTTGTTCTTAGCCAAAAACTGTGCCACTTTAAAGGACCGGTCTGTAGGTGCATTGCCGCGGTGGAGAATGAGGTTACCGTTATGTCATTTCTGTGGCCTTTTGCGGCGCACATTTTCACGCAATCTTCTTAGGACATCGGAGTAGAAGTCTGCATTGACCGTGCTTCCATGTGGGACAAATTCCTGGTGTATGATCCCCTCTTGGTCAAAAAAAACAAAAACAAAAACAAATGAGCATCGTCTTCAATTTGCTTCTTTCCATGCGTTTTTTTTTTTTGGGGGGGGGGGATCTTGGAGACCCAGGACTCTTTCATTGAGAAGAATGCAGTTTAGTTTCTGGGTCGTAAGCATAAACAATGCTCTCATCGCCTGTAATGACGTTTTACTCAATGCCACACAGGCTTTGATGCACACCTTTCGTTCTTCAACTTCCACCATACCGCCGAGATAAGAAAAATCGCAGACGGCTAAGGCAACACACACAAACGAAAAAACGTGAAACATTCAAACGCTTCCTTCGGTACACTGGCTCACAAGACACCACCGCAACACATCCTAGCGATAAACTCGTGAACTGCAAGCGGTTTGCATGTTACGAGCATGTCCTGGAACTTTTGAATACACCCTTGTAATGCTCGAATCCAATTCACTTCTTGTTCACATAATTTTCTTACATACATATTGTTTTATGAATATATGTATTTCCCAGAAAAGGCTGTCCTTGTGAATATTTATCTCAGAAGGAATTTGTTTACTATACTTGAACATCATTCGAAATTCCTTATACATTGTCGCGAACTCGTGAAGCATTATTGGGGGATTTTCATTCCTTTTGTTTCATATTATATGATTTTTGAAAATCAGATACTCATATCTCCATTTTCATTGAAATAAAAACTTCATTTTTAAGTTTCATCAGAACTCTAGAATCGACACAAGCGTTTATAAATGAAATGTAAACTCTAAGACAATGGTGAAAGCAGTTTGATCAATCTTAATAAGTAATATTACAACGATAATGTTGTATGTAGTATATTTTGTTAGTAATCAGGGCAGCAGTGCTCAAAGACTTTCACAAAATACAAGAAGACAAGAAGAAATAATGTGGGCAATATTTGTAGTTTGATAGATATCTTTTTGTTTCTTCGTTGCTATGATGATACAGTTCGTTGTCAAGATATAATAGTGTGAGTCGCCGTGAAAGTTAGATGTATAATTTTGAACTTTGATGTAAAACAAGCTATTATTGTCAAATACAGTGTTTTGAGAATTTGAGACATATATGTTTCTACAAACTGTCTTTAATATACGTAATAGTTAAAGTATATGAAAACATATATACGAATTGAGGTATAGTGTGGTTGTAACATATAGATGCGATTATTATATATTTACGAATGAGCATGTAGTGTAGAAATAGATGCAATGACATCGACGTAGCAACTTGATACCACCTATTGGTTCTAAGAAAACTTTCGGAGGCCCCCTCGGCACCCCAGAGTTCCTCAGAGCAAGCTTCGGTAAACAGCAAATGCGTAATTTTTCTCCATGAAAATGCACGACCATATGTGACCCTGCAGAAACGAAAAGAGTTGAAGTTTGAGGCTGTTCCTCATCCACCATACTCGCAATGCTTGTCACCTACAGATTACCACTAAACATTTGGTCTCTATCTCTCTCTCTCTCTTTCTCTTTCTCTCTTTGTTACAAACGCTTTGTCAGTCAGGAGATTGTCAGAACCACACTTAAGTACAAAGGCCACTATTTATATTTTGAGCCTAACAATGAAAAAACAATAATTTGTCATTGAAAATTGATTTATTGTTGTTTGAAATATTCTCTTTTATGATCAATACACTTTTGCATTCGTTCCAACCATTTGTCGAAGCATTTTTTCTAATCTTCTTGAGACACCTCCATAATATGGCTTTTGAACGCATCAACGGCTTCTTCCGCCGACAAAAATCGTTGTCCACGCAATTTATTCTTCACATTCGAGAACAAATAGAAGTCATTGGGTGCCAAATCAGGAATGTACGGCGGATGACCCATCAATTCGATTTTTTGTGTTCAAATAGTCGGTTTTTAGACGAGATGTGTGAGAGCTCGCATTGTCTTGATAAAGAATGATCCAACGGCGCTTGTTTGTTTTCCGTATTTGACCGAAGACCTCCCGCAAACAAATTGTTGTGTACCATTCAGAGTTGACCGTTCTACGTTCCTCTAAAGGCACAGTTCCCACATGACCAGTTTTCTCGAAAAAAAAAAAAAAACAGGTGACCATTTGCTTCAATGTGCTTCGAGCGCGAACAACTTTTGTTGGATTTGGTTCATCTTGAAACACCCATACAGTCGACTGATTTTTACGTTCCGGGTCATATGGATATATCCATGATTTGTCACCTGTTCCAATCTTATATACGTCTTTTGAAGCACCGCCATTGTATTTATTGAGCATTTGTTTGCACCAATCGACGGGAGCTTTTTCTGAATTGTTGTCAAATTATGTGGGATCCAACGAGAACAAACCTTTCTCACAACTAAATGTTCATGTAATATTTTATATATACTGGTGGAACTAATGCCTAGGGTTGCCTCAATCTCACAGTATGTCACATGACTATCTTGCAGTATTAGGTTTTGCACAGCATTAATGTTTTCTTGAATAACAACTGATTTTGGACGACTTACGCGAATTTCGTTATACGGACGACGAGTAAAATCGTTATAGCCGTGTTTCACAGTGGCAAAGGATGGGACTTCATCGACAAATGTGGAAGTAAGTTGATCGATCTTGTCTTGATAATCCAGGTCGAAAATCGTAATAAATCATCCTACGAAAATTTTCACGAGTTAATTCCATTTTTCTATTATCACACAATGAAATGAAATGAATCTTTGACTTTTACGTCCCGCGGTTATGCCGGTTAGGCTAAAGGAGATGGTGATGATGAGTAATTAATGAAATAGTGGAATGAAGAAAGTGGAAGGAAACGGGAGAACCCCGAGGAAACCCACGCACACGGTGTTTGTCCACCACAAAGTTCACTTGGTGGGGCTGGGATCGAACCCGGGGCCCCAAGCACCAGAGGTGAACACTGTACCACTGAGCCGCCGCTACCCCCTGTTGTCACGTAATCTTCAAGTCAACGTAAACAACAAAAATAAAGCTATTGACAAAACGATTTGAAGTACGCTATTGTCAACACTGTCAAAAGTTTATATGCAAACAAAAAATAGCACCTAACTGCAATCAGTATTGCCAAGGCTCAAAATACAAATAGTGGCCCTTGTAATTCATTGACTCTAAGGCTAAGGTGCTCTTTGAAATTGGCATTAAAAAAATAAAAAAAACAGTTTGTAATATGGAAGAAGTGTATTGATACAGATGGAACATTAAATATTTTCAAAAAATTTAGTTTACAACATAAATAAAATCAATGTGCTAAAACTGTCATTTCATATGAAACAACTTGATAGAAGGTTAGATTAGAAATAGGCTTACTTTACATCTGTGTTTGTTCAATTAAATTGTTTCACAATTAATTTGACATTCATTAATTCATTTACTCAAGTTTACGGAAATTTAAAGTAGGCTACATTTTGGGTGGGGGATTATAATTTTCCTTTATAATTTTCCTTTAGTTTGGCTGATTAAACCTTCGATAAAATCCTAAATACTTAAAAGAAAGACATTGAACAAAAACCTAATAGTAATATACCAACAGTATATCAATTTCTCAATTATTCACTTAACAGGAAATTTTGCCTTGTAATTATCCTCCGTTTCTATGATGTTTCCTTGTCCCCCATTATACGAGGATTAGACAAAACAAGGATCCTTATTCCGCCTAAAATAGCCAATACAAATCTTATCACTTATCTGTCATAACTCTATAAGAAAATTGTTTAGGCGAAACAAGGATTGGGTGGAACAATTCGACACGGCACCAGTATGATATATATGATACTTTGGTTTTGCCATAGTCGCTTGGAAGGAAAGGATAATTTATACCGCGATTGCAAAACATGAAAATCCATAGTGTGAAGGTGGTATGTAAATTAATGAAAAAAAGTAATAAAGCTAAGGAGAAATCCAAAGAAAATGAAAAATGTGATTGCTAGTCTTACGACCCACGATTATATCATTTAGGCTACAGAAGACGAATGATTAATGAAGGTGAATAATAATAATAATAATAATAATAATAATAATAATAATAATAATAATAATAATAATAATAATAATAATAATAATAATAATAATAACAATAATAATAATAATAATAATAATAATAATAATAATAATAATAATAATAATAATAATAATAATAATAATAATAATAATAATAATAATAAATGAATTTGTGAAATGAGAATGTGAGAGGAAGTAAGACAATTTTGAAAAAGTCTACGGACACAACGTTGACCACCATAAAGTCACTTGGCCTGAGATCGAACCAAGGACCCCTTGCACAAGAGGTAATCGTTCTAGCACTAATCCTTCATGCCCACAAAAATCTAGAGAAAACAAACCCTCTAGAAGGGTATCACCAATGCGAGATTCCACTGGGTGCGGACAAATCTCCTCCAAAAACTTACATTTGTACACTTTCTTCATACTCAACATACATTTGTACATTTTCTTAATCAAACTATACCTTGTGGTTGGTGTACGCGCATTTGGCGTGAGTTCGATTCCCGGCAGGAGCTGTTGAAAGGGACGCTAAACTGAAAATCAAATAAAGAAAACTATACTGTTTAAGAAAGAAATGATTGATGTAACCTAAAAATTTGATCTTACACTATATTTCTAATCAGAGGTGGACTGGCTATGTAAAAAGGGCGCGGTCACATACTCTGGGAGGGCGCCGTCCATCCGACGTTTTCGCTTGTATGGAATACCCCCTCCTAATAAAAGGAAGTCCCGGGGGGCTTCCTCCGGAAAATTAGTACACAAAAAACAACAAAAGATTAAGTAGCTATTGCAGTTAATCACGATAGAATTATACAAATTCAATATTTTCATAAACAAACAAAGAGACTTTGAGTATTAAATATATTAGGCCTATATAAATCCGCACACTTTAACTGAGGCTACAAAAATCACACCAGTTGTTTAAATTCTTCGGCTACATTTGTTAACAGCCTAATTATAACTGAAGATTTGAGTTAAGTTTGGGGCTTATGCTATTTTTCATACTTCCGTCCTTTTAAAGCTATGTTCATCATAACATTAACTTATTTTTCATCTATTTTTAAAACTTTTGCTAAAAAGTATACATGAAACATTTACTACAAATTAACAAAAGTAAATTTAGAATTATATACCTACCTAGTGAAAAAAGAAATTCAAAAACAAAACTGGAAAATAAAAGTAAAGTCACTGCTTTATGCTTGAAGGAGCCTTCGCATCTCCTTGCTTTTCTCACACATTTTATCAATAATAAGATTGTTGTCTATTTTGGTCAGAATGTCTCTTTCTGAGTTCATCAAGAACAATGATTCCAGATGTTCATCTGTAAGTCTTGAACGGAGTCCTGTTTTTATGTATCTGAGCTTTGAAAATGCTCGCTCACAGGACACTTGTGTTGCCGGTAATGGAAGGAGATATTTATAAACTTTAAATAATAATTCTGTGTAGAGTGTTGTGTACATATTGTACTGCAGAATCACATCGAAGGCGCATTTAAAGTAAGAATTGCACTTCACTCCATCACATTTTATAGACCTTAAATCCACAATATCGTCAGTTGGCCCCAAACATTCCTCCTCATCCTCCATGAAATATTCAGAAAACTTGTCCTCTTCAATCAAATCTTCAATCGTACGAACCTCAACAGCTTCTTGATTCTTTTCTTGGTTCTCATAAGGGGATTTTGAAAACTCTTCCCACATTGATGAAAACGAAAGAAGCTCTTCTTTAAGTTTTCCCTCTTCACAACCAGGAATTAATTCAGTGATTCTTTTCAGTGACAACGAAGCCAGACTTAAACTCTTGAACTTCTTAGAATCAAAACACTCTAAATCTAAGTATAAGCTTTGACTTTCAGCAAATCGTTCCTGCATGCTGTTAGAAATTTGGTCTAGAACACAGATGAAAACTCTTACTTCAAATCCGTATTTACTGTCTTCAATTACTTCATCAAAATCTGATTCCCCCTGCCATTTTCTTTCTTTTTCTACATCTTACCTCAGGCAATTCTGTTTCTATAATAACTTGTTCTAGACTAGGAACATCTGTAATGAGTCCTTCAATACTATTTGACATTTCTGTTGCAAAGTGTTCTGCTGCTTTGTAGACTTTATGAAACTGGTCCCTAGCTTCTTTCAACTTATTTTGAGTTGAGGATATCAGGCGCCATGCTTGGACATAGTCTAAGTTTTCTGTTTCCAAGTAGTCTGATAAAGGTGCGGTATGCTGAAAAATCAATAAAAACATCATAGCCACAATGATAGTCTCAAAGGAGCACAAGTTTTGAATGAGAGACATTGTATCATGTCTGACTTTGGAGTTGAATTCTTGCGAGTTGCCAATCACACTTAAAGCTGCTACGAGTTCCACATATACTGGTTTTGATTTTCTTGGTCTGGCATCCTTTGATTCGGGTGCCCAGTAATGAAAGTGTCCAAATATTTTTACAGCAGCGTTGCTTTTACTTCTCCATCGAGTTATCCCAATAGCCTCAAGACGAACGCTTGGGCTTTGCTCCAAGTACACCTCAAGTCGTTTCTGGGATTCTTTCAAAAATATCTGAATTTCCTGGAGAAGCCCAAAGAAAGATATATAAACACCCAAACTCGGCCAAAGGGTAAGGCCGTAGGCCGAGTAAAGACTGGATCTGGGGGCGGAGCAGTGGAGGTGGTAGGGTTGATATATAAAAATCATCCAAAATGATTGATATTAGAGTCAAATCTATAAATGTCAGGGTCCCTAAGATCATTATAATGATTCCCAAAGCCAAAAACAGAAAAAGCGAGGCTGCAGGCCGAGCAAATACCGGGGTCTGGGATGGAGCCCTAGTTGGCCAAAGGCTAGCGAATTTATAAAATAATTATGTAGCGTTTTTTTAAAATTGTGTTCAGAGAGGAAACTGTGCGCCTTCCCGAGGCTAAGACGGGTCTTAGCCCCTCCCAAGGAGGGCGCAAAGGCACTGATGTGAGGAGGGCGCAGCGGCCATCGGGCCGGTACTTGATTATGGCCAGTCCACCCCTGTTTCTAATCTTCCTTTTTCATAAAAACAAGACTACTGTAGTTCTACCATTTTTTGAGAATATGGGCAACAATATTTTATAATATTATTGATAATCTTTCGAATGTAAAATAACACTGGCCCCTCCCACCAAAAATATATCGTTGGGCTCCTGCCCTCCAGTATCATTTATTTAAACTTTCAGCATTGTTTTACAAATAAGTCTATTCTAACAAACGTAGTTATTTTATTTAAACGTCGATGAGCAAGTAGTTAAATAAAATATTCAGTTCATCGGTTTATGTTAGTATTGATCTTATAATTCCCAAAGTTTAAATTCCAAGGGTACGATGCGATATCACAAATAATTAATTAGACTATAAGAATTGGATTTTAAAAAGTAATAACAATTATCAATTAGCCAACTTTTGATTACAACATGTAAATTGTTTTGACATCTCTAGGTCAAATTTAGACCCAATTGTTATGTCACACATGAAAACTGCGCTCTCTCTATATGTTATTCCTTCGACACACAACATCTACTATAATTTTATTTGTAATCGTTAAGCTTCCAATCTTTGAAAATAGTAAGGAATACACAGGGCTGTTCAGAAAGAACGGTGCAAAACTAAATCGTATTTATTTTGAATTGAAACGACATACAAAAGCAAAATTGGTCGGAAAGAAGAAGAAGTAAGTTTTAAAGTATGTGTTTATAGTGCACATCAAAGCCGCTAGAAGCACTAAACCATAGGGATCACTGCGATATCTTAAAGAAAGTACAAATTACGTTCTACCAAAATAGTTTATAGAGCCTACCAGAAAAGAAAATTGATGTAATGTAAGCCCTATATGTGAAAACTTCCAGCATGGGTTCATTTTACTCTCCTTTATTACCTTATTCTTCACTCCAAATTACGGGGTTATTTCCAATGATTGGACAAGGCATGTACTAAGTTTCATTAAAATCAATAGTTTTACGAGAATTATCCCGGAACAGACAGACGGACGGACAGATAGGCTTGCGGACGGATTGAGACATGAATGTCAGTTGAGTCAAACGGTAGGAGCTCGTTATGCTAGTTTCAGTTTTATTTTATTTTCAGTTGTACGCATATTTCTATATTTTATCAACGTAAGAAAATTCTAAAACAGCGTTCCTTTAGTCATATTTATTTCTTGTATAATTAATATTTTTCTGATCAGAGTGCATTTTTTTATTAAAAATAAAGTATTTCGTAACAGTTTTCATAACGTAACGTTATCTTCTTCAGACGTTAATATGTATGTTCATATTAATGTAGGTAATAGAGACATCATAATAATAACTTATTGATATACAATTAGGTTATAATTGTTGCTTATTATGTAATTTTAAATTATGTAACAATACGATATTGTTATAATTTACCGTTTCATTTTAAAATTTTATGTTATATTTTTCCATTAATATAAAATCGCTATTA
Source organism: Thermobia domestica (assembly GCF_964235325.1). NCBI lineage: Eukaryota > Metazoa > Arthropoda > Insecta > Zygentoma > Lepismatidae > Thermobia > Thermobia domestica. Next base: position 58,960 of record NW_027656197.1, read on the forward strand.
TTATCATTTTTCTCTTTCTTTTCTTATTCTTATTCCCAAATATCAATTAAATTCTCTAATATCCGTGAATTTTTATTCTTCAACTAGTTGAATATACCCATGCTTCGCACGGGGGCTGTATTTGGAAGTCAACGCTTGTGGGTGTATCACCATTGATCTCAGCGACCGCGAAAACTATGGATTTGATACTAATATCGGTCATTTTGGGCTATTTTCTACATGTCTCGGTATCCCCCTCGCTGACTCCCGGCCCGCATACAATTGTAACTGAATTTGAAGGTAATCGCTAATGGAAGTGTCACCATTGATTTCAGCGACCGCGAAAACTATGGATTTGACACTAATATCGTTTATTTTGAATTGTTTTTATATGTTTCGGTATCTCACCCCCCCCCCCCTGTGACCCCCGGCCCGGAGCCGAATAGCGTGGATTTGGAAGGTAATGCGATCGGAGTTTCACTGCGGAGCGACCGCGAAAACTATGAATTCGACACTATGAGGTCATTTTCTACTACTTTTACATGTCCCGGTTAACGCCCTCCTGAGACCCCCTTAGTTCGAATTTTGACAAAAACATTTAACTCTGCCTGGAGTCTGGACCAAGGTATTCGTGACTAAAATTTGGTAACTCTCGGTCAATTCGTCTGGTTCCCAAGTCGGTTCGGGTAAACGCCCCCCGTGAGACCCCCTGGTTCGAAATTTAAAAAAAAACGCTTCGTCTTGATCTGGGCCTGGGTCAAGGTACCCCTGGCCAAAATTTGGCAACTCTCGGTCCACTCCTCTGGTCCCCAGGCCGCACAGAGACAGACAGACAGACAGACAAACACACAAACAAACTCTTTATTTTATTTATATTAGATTCTTTCTAACTTCCTATCCCATAATTCATGAATTTGAAATCCATTTGTCCAATTCATTAATCGTTCTCTTTTTCCTCTCTTAATCCTTCTTGCTTCTTTCCATTTTCTTATTAATGTTCTATTCTCTTTTTCTAAACCTTGTATCCATTCCCAATCTATATCATGTCCTGTTTCTTTCACATGTTTATATATCGCGTTATTTTCTCTTTTAAGGGTCACGTCATCCTTAAGTTGTTTTACTCTTTCTTTAAACTTTTTTTCCTGTTTCTCCAATACAATAGTTTGCCGCTTTAATATCCAGTGTAAAGCAGGATTGAAGTCCATTTTATCCAGTGTATACCTGAACGTCAAGGGAGAGCTATAGCCCTCCTTGGATCCGCCCTTGTATATATATATATTGTTGCTTGAGCATCTTAGGATTTTGAAACATGAATTTTTGGATTATACATATCAGTTCCTAACTGAAGTCTTGCCCCCACTACGGTAGATCCTGTATTTTTGGAGCTGGGGACCTTTAAAGTTCACTTTTTCATGTTTTCGGTAGCCTATATCTCCGAAAGGAAGCATTTGTGCACCCAGGTAGGTCTATAGTTTTTGTCTTATCTTGGTGTCAGGAATCACCTCCCAAACGTTGTCGTTGTTGTTTTGAAACACCGTATATATATACATATATATATATATATATATATATATATATATATATATATATATATATATATATATATATATATATACAGTCATGGAAAAATTAATAGCAACTCCTTGAAATTTTATGCATTTATAAGGATTTCAAAGAAGTTTCTACCTAAATATGCACAAACATACAACGATATATTATAACAATATCGTATTGTTACATAATATAAGTTTAAAATTATATAATAAGAAACAATTATAATTGGATATCAATAAGTTAATATTATGATGTCTCTATTACCATAAAGTATAATAATATAGTATAATTACTTAATGTCGATTTTGGTCGTTTATTTATGTCCCGTACTTTACCTACATTAGTATCTACCTAGCCTACATTAATATAAACATACATTTACCTACATTAATATAAACATACATATTAACATCTGAAGAAGATAGCATTACATTATACAAACTGTTACGAAATACTTTATTTTTAATAAAGAAGTGCATACTCTGGTCAGAAAAATATTAATTATTTAATCCAGAGTCAATATGGATGAAGTTACATATTTATTTCCTGATCTTAGCAAAACAAACAGAAAAAACTCTAAACTTAGTGAACACTCGAGAGAGAACGGTTGATTAGTGCAGTAGTTCCCATCTGTGTTTTGTGACACACTGATGTGTCATGCAATCCCATATAATGAGTCACGAAATTTTATTTAATTTAATAATCAGGAAGCATTTGACAATTAATTAGTAAAATGGATTTTGAGATAAACTGTACTGTGAACGTCTCCAGCGGCAGCAACATTCAGTACTATATAGAGCCACTATTTTATAGAAACATATTTTCTTACTTACAATTTCGTAATTTATACTATTATTATTTTTTTAAAAAAAATCAAACAACTCCGTCGCCATGCCGTAGGTGTTCTGTAAAGTGTGTCATCAACTAAAAGCGGTTTGGAACCACTGTGGGTACTCTATTCTGCAATAGGTTTTAAACATTCGAATGGTTTTTATATTTCTATTGTATGGAACTCTGCATAAAACAATATTCTTGCTTTTTACTGCATTTCTATTAGACCCTATGTGTTAACTAGACTACATTAGCAAAAATAATAGACCTATATGTTGTTATTTTACCAAGTTTCACAGCTTCAAATGTTTTAGTATGATGAAATAGACCGTAGCCATAACCCGAACACAAGTTGGCCGAAATATTAAGGGGAAGGGACATAATTTGAATTAACCTTATATTCATACATGCATACTAACGGACAACTGAAAGTGTCAGGAGGATTGAAGGCGGTCGCAGGAAGTACTAAGCCTCTTTCATTACCTTTTAGCTACAAGGAAGTGAACTGATCTTACCGTATATCTTCCACTATTTTAAGGGGGAGATTATGCAAACCCGCAAAAAAAAAAAAAATCACTTTCTTTTGTGACAAATACAACGGTACATGTCAGATTAATCTAGGGAAGAGCGTCATAAACCAAAGGGGGAGTATTTTGAAAGACTACAAACGCTTTTCCAATTTTTCATCACATGCACAAGCACTTGGAATCGAACTTAGGTCTCCTGCGACAGAAAAAGATAGCTAATAGTTTAGTCGCAAAGAAAGCAAAATCTTATAATCACAAAACCAATTTACTCTGGCAGTTCAACAGTTTGCAGGTAGATGGCGTAAGATCAAATGTTATGGGTGTGGCAACGTAGAAAAAGTAGTAACACATTAGGAGAAACTAAACAAGTTTTAATAACGTCTGTTCTAATTTAGTGCAACATCTATAAAGATACAGTTACGTTAATAGCATTTGTGGAAAGGGGATGTAGCTCAGATGGTAGAGCGCTCGCTTAGCATGCGAGAGGTACTGGGATCGATACCCAGCATCTCCAAAATGTTTCATACTTTTTTAAATTAGTTGTTTGAATTTATCGAATTAAAACTAACAATTTTGTGCATTCTAAACTGCCGCTAATTGAAATTTATTTTAATTTCTCAGTTTCAAGGATATATTAAGAGGAATGGGAAGTAAGTATGTGACAACCAGGAAACAAACCCACATAGATTCATTAACATTAAAAAATAACCTACACTTTTAAAGGGTTATTTATGGAAGATGGTTAACAATTATTGACCCACCGAAGCGAGAGCATTGGAGCGTTTAACACTTACCTAAACTATTGAATGTAAACTATCAAAATTCCAGATTGTTTAGGTAATTCCATGCAAATATGTAACAAGTTAACACTTAATCAAATCGTTATACAAAATCAAATTTTATACATGAAATGGGATATTTAATACTACGTCCCATTCTTATGTTCTTTCAGAAGGAGACGAATTGTTAATGAAAATGATAGGCTATGAAAGAACTGGTGGGAAGGAACGGGAGAACCCCAAGCAGGGCCGTAACTTGTGCAGGGCAGGGCCGTAACTTCCTCCCCCCCGGGAAGCTCCCTGTCGTTCGAAGGGGATCCATTTTAAGACAAAATTTTCTTACTCCATATACGATACGAACATGAAATTATAAATGAAGCATCAAACAGATTCACTACATTACATAACAAAACAGCACACAAAAGGTCAATAAAACAAAAATGAGTCGTGGCCCATTTCAGTGAAAAATGTCTACTATTAGGGGCCTAGAAATAATATTTATTAGTATGGCTTTGAGATTTGTTAATATTGTCCCCTTAATTAATTTGTCATGTATGAGACGAGCCCAAAGGCGTAACTAACGGCCATGCAGATCTTGTCGTGCAGGAGGGCCCACAGGCTCCGGGGGCCCCATAAAGAGAAGAGAAAGATGGAAAGAGGAGGCCCAAGAATTAGGAAAACAACTTTTCAAGGGGGCCCAAATACGCATATTAATGCTTACCCCCTAGATTGAATTTCTTGAATGCTAACAAGTTACGGCGCTGACCCAAAGAAGACCCAGAAACACAAAGTTGTCCACTACAAGCTTACATGCATTGGAATCGAGCCACAGACCCCTCACACAAAGAGATGAGCGCTCTACCACTGAGCCACCGTGTCTCTCAAAATTAAATTAACAAATCATGCAATCTAGAAACTCTTCGTGTCTTCTTGTGCTTCGTGTTGCTAAGCGTACTCTGCAAAGAAGCTTCGTTCTGGCATTTCAGGCCAAGTAATGATGAAGATACAACATTTACTGTTTGCGAGGGTGTACTTTGCTATTAATCATAAAACACTCTTATGAGGGGACGTTTTGGCACTTCATCAAATTTTGAAATATGACAGGGTCATGTCAAAATCAAGGTTCATTTGTCTTAAATCTCCGACCATACTTGCATTAACTTGTTAGCATTCAAGAAATTCAAATCCCGTAACCATTTCAAGTGAATAAGTTTCGATATACTCATATCATAATACAAACAATCTCACCATACATATTTTTTTTCAAGTTGCACGGATGCTTCTATATATCCGAATGTTTAACTCATGCATCTTTGGTACGCGTGGTTCCGGTTCGATTCTCGATGGGCATAGAACTTTCAATGTTGGTGTGTAATATTATAGGACAATTAAGGAGCTATTTAAATTAAAAAGTAGTAAAACTTCGTCTAGAAAGCAAGAAATAACAACGATGAGGGAAGTTACATCGGCAGAAATCAAAAGTTCATCACTACAAACCAAATGAAGAAAACTTACTAAATGTCTCAATCCTTGTATGCAATAACTATCTGGTTCATGATTTAGTAACTCAACATGGAAAATAATCTCTGAACACAGCACAAAGTTTTTGATTAAAATATCGATGTGTTATAGTTTCATTAACTAACAAAACATTTGGCTTCATCAGAAGCAGTGTCACAGTAAATACTGTCTATGTCTGATAAAACCAAATCTTTGCTAAAATTTTAGTTTGTGGCCGAAACTGTTCCAAATCAGTATTTTAATTAAAAACTTTGTGCTTCGCTCAAATATTGTGTTTTCTATCTTGTATATAAGAATTAGTGACTCGTCGAGACCTTCTCTCTTAGTGTACAGTGATAAAATGTCAATTTTCACATACGAGACTACTTTGAAGATCCGCTACTAGAGCTGATGTACTGTAAAAGCCTACTGACTGGCCATAACTCTGGCCTGTCACACCGAAGTTCTTATATTTGTTTGTTTGTTTTGTTTTGTTTCGTTTGTTTTTAAGCTGGGGATATGGAAATGGAAATCACTCAGATATTAAACGTTACATCCTACTTTCCTATTCATTTCAAACATTATCACTATTTAAAAAAAAAAAAAAAAATCTGACTCATTGAGCACTCTGATCAGTTCCGGATTTACGTATAAGCTAAACAAGCTATAGCTTAGGGCCCCTTTCTCTTGATGGCCCCAAAAATTAAAGGAAAAAATTGAATGTACATTTCCAAAATATAAGAAAAACAATAAATTAAAAAATCTACATATAGTAACAGTGCTTCGTGTTCTGTAAGTTCCTATGATGTAAGTAATGGGGCCCCTTCTGCTAGCCTGCTTCGTAAAATATCAGTAATTTCTTCATATCTGTATATAGGGTGCTTAAGTTCATCTGAATACATAAAAGACCCCATTACCTTCAATAGCTCAGGACCCCTCGAAAGCTAAATCCAGCTCTGATTCTGATATATAAATTCTTTGGTTAAAAAAAAAGAGAGAGAGAGAGATAGCATTACCAGACAGAAAGCGTTATTATATAATTCTTACTTTCGACTCGAATACTTGGGCCTTTGTGTTGTTCATGCCATTTCAGTGCTATTAAAATTATGCAAATATTCGTTGCTCGAATAACTAATGTATTTGCATTATTCAGATAATGTTTCATATTATTGTCCATTATACAAATAATAATTTCTTTCTCCGAATAATTTGTTGAGCCTGACTGAACGTTATAGTTAATGTTGGAAGAATGGGTTTTTCGAATATTCTAATTTTAACTGCATTATATGCAGGTTTATTATGCACGTCAATCAGAAGCTTACGAGGGAGATAGATTATTTTTATTTTTTAAAAAATCCATTTTTCAGATACTTCCTTAGAGTCAGTTGTAGCCACATTTGCGGCCATGGAGAAAATTCATATTCCAGTGCATCAGTTGCGGCCGTTAATGGGAATATCTTTTTATTTGCAAAAATACATAGACCTAAGATAGATGCGTCATTTGCGGCCCATGACAGAATTGTTAGTTTTAATTCGATCCAATTTAATTCATTAAGATTCCTCCTGAGTTAGACACGTATGTATACTGTAGCTTCCTAATAACAATGAATTTGGGATCTTATTAAAATATAAAGTTCGAAGATTGTTTTTCGATCTATCGTAATATATAATTTGTAGTGGTTTAGAGTTCACTGTTCAAGTAGAAATGCTCTGAGCAAAATTACTCGTAAATCGTTCATTATAACAAGGCGAATATTTTCTTGTAACAGTTTTCTTTCACAATTTCTCCAGCTTTAGGACTAGCAGCAAACCGATGTTGTGTTTAGAAACTGGATACAAATCTGTTGTCAATGAAGTCCCTCCCTCTTCACTTTTCGTCAGTTACTAATAACTTAACTGCCCACTAGTGACAAGAAGTCTCACTCTTCGCTTTGGTCTCAAATACCAGTGCGAGCACTGTGGAGATAACGTCTTAGGTCGGTTTAATATAGTAGTTGTGCATGCGAATTCTGTTACCTGCAAGAGTCATCTCGACGCCGGTTGGTCTAATATGGTAATTTTGCGCGCGCGCCCTATAGGCTGACGAGGTGTCATCAGTTTGTGGCTAGGGATTTCTGTCTTCTGAATCATTTGTGCTTCATTATGTGCGATGTACAAGTCCGGTGAAAATTGTTTCTTTTCTCATTTTTGTCCATTGGTCGACTCCCGCCGCGGCAGAACGATTTGAGGTTTATGATGTGTTTACATGAAGGACGGAAGTTTCCAACAACGATAAATATTTTTGCTTTTAGCAATGACATATGTGTGTCAGCAGTCAGATATGAAATTCCTGAATGACCTGTATAAGCATTCTTTTTTTGCTGCTAAATTAATTACACAGTTTAGTGGATGATTTTACACAAAATTGAGCAGTGAACGATTATAAATTGTATGCTATGGTGTTTTTGCTTTAAACTTCCTTTAAATTCGATATTTTAATGCTCCTAGAAAAAGTTACATTATTTTTTAAAGTGCCCAGCTCAGGTGGATTCCAAATTAAATGAAAACGAAATATTTCAGTTTTACGTAAATGGAATGAACTGATTCTAACAGCTAGGCCTATATATGACTGCAAATGACGATACACCTTGCTTAGAATGTACATTTTGATCAATAATATTATTATTATTATTATTATTATTATTAATTGAATATAAAGTTAGAGAGAATTTGAATAACTATCGTGGTTTTGTGATATATATATATATATATATATATATATATATATATATATATATATATATATATATATATATATATATATATATATATATATAGTTTAAAAAATGTTATAGTTTAGTTTATATATATATATACTTTATGTAACATTTTATCTTATTTTTGTGTTGTCTTTGGTTTGTTGAAGACAACGAAGAGACTTTTGTACTTTGGACTCTGTTTTTGAGGAATGTTGTTTAAGCCTAATAAAATACAATAGGTCTTATGCAGAGTCGTTCTGACGCGTGATTAGAGCCACACTAAAGAGTTCGACTAACATATGTTTCCTGAAATAGTCAGGTCTTTAGTATGACGCTAATCATAAGTCAAAACGACTCTATATTTGAAACTGACAGAATTCTGGAAAACAATTCTCTAATTTTAACAGTTATGTAGAATAAACTGAAACTTTCTGATAAAATAAAATACTGGCTTTTTAAATTGAAGACCTGAATTGCAGAACATCCCAAGTCCACCGGAGTACTTTTGTGATTTTAGAAGAAAGACAAGAAGATTATACTCGACATGCTATTCTGTTTAGCTGATTTTTTTTGTATGTTTTAAAAAAAAGTTTTGATTTGGATTTACGTATCATGCAAGTAAATAGCTCTTAAAACATAGATGCTAACATAAAAAAAAAAAAACAACGCAAAATACAAAGAAACAGAGTGAAGATGATATGTTATGCAATTCAGCTCATCAATTGATTTTGCTGAGAAACAAGCTGACACATTTCGTAACGGTTTGCGTCAACGCAATGCAAAACTTGCTATAATCGGTATAGCAGCTATAATGATTTTTTTTCTTTTTTTTTTTCCATAATTTACGTTGTGTTCTTTACGCAGGATTTTGCTAAGTTTGGGACGGAATAACTCCAGCTGTCCTAACACATAGTTTCTTCATTACTTATCTTGTCGCAATATTTAATAATATTTGGTTCGGTTCTATTGTTGACTGTAGATTAATTAATACATTTGCTAACATGTGTTTCAATCAATAGATTTTCTCTATAAATACGTTGTTAATAGCCTATATTACGAATGATATCCTTACTTTCCTCATCTTCTACAAAGCAGTTGTATTTATAATCAAAGAAATGTTCATAACATAATCCAGAGTTACTCAAACTGTACACTTTGCTTGACTTACCGCAAAATATTTGGATAGTTTCGTTAAAATAATAATCCTAGTTTTCTTTCAAGCTCCATCATAATTTTACTGATCTTAGGTTTGTCTTTTTATAACATGTATTTACTTAACGCTCCTTTCACAAGTTACCCGTGAATTTAAAATGTGTGTTTCGTATATTAGGGTGGCAACGAAAATTCACTTCTGTATTTTTAATGGTCTCAGGGTCAAATTTTATTCCTTTTTATCTCAAATGTTTACTACAAAAATTTTGAAACAATTACACAATATTAGTGGTCGCTCAACGCATCCATAAATTCACTTAAAACCACTAAAATGTGAAAATTCACAAATAAATACTATGAAATTCAAACCTGTTTGAAACCATGCTTTAGTAGCATTTATGTTTTTCCAATGTATATTTTTTCAGTATTTAAGTTTGCGAAAGTAGACCCTATATTCAACGCAATAAACAAACAAACAAACAAAAAAAAAAAAAAAAAGAAATACTTTGACTGAGAATGAATTTACTTGTGTTGAGCAAATTTCTTTCTGTGCTGCTCTAGAACTTGGAGAAGAAATTGGGCCTGATCTTCCTCATTGGTCAGTTTTCCATTGAAGTTTTGAATCAATGCAATCCCTCGTTCTGCCAGATCATTTACAACATATAGAGCTTTCACACGCTCTCGAGGCTGAAGGAAAATATCTTTCGTTCCCCATGTTTCAGGGTTTTCTAACAAAAACTCCGTTGAGATCTCTAATGCTTCAAATAGCTTTCTGGTGTTCCTGGAAACGAATAGACTAAGGACTTTATGCTTCCTGGTCTCCTCATACCTTAAGCGCACGAGTTCCTCTTCTTCATTTGCATTTCTACATAACGTTCTAACCATGTCTTTCTTTACTGCTGCGGGATCTTCAGGATCAAAGAAACTGAGACCAATAAGTGGTTTGCTCAAATACCTCTGATGTCATGAGAAACTGTGCATTGCTGTTTCTGCATTTTTTGCATTAACTATCTTGTAGGAATGAATGCGTCTTAAGAGATTCAGATCATTTCTTGGAGCTGAAAGGGCAAGAGGAGAGGAATACCATGCCTTACAATACATTGAGACGACAAATATACTGAAGTTGCGAAACCCGTTCAGCTCACGAATTGTAAGGTAGAACTGTGACCGGAAAATATATTTTCAGGCAATAAATGAATTTCGCCATCCATTGTGCACGATGATATGCTCCAAGAACGTAGAATGTGATACCTCCTGGAAGAACATCGCTAAGAAATATGAGAGCAAGTTGTAAAAGTTCTCTGTAATCATCTCTGGGTTGATAGTGCTTCAGTTGCTGCTTGAAGGAAGATATCAGTTCATACTTCTCTGGGGTCAACTCTGCGAGAGCTTCGTCCTGGATTCCGGTGTCGAACTTCAGCTTGTCAATTGAGTTCCATGCCTCAGAGAAACGTTCAAAGTGTTTTATGTTGGACCCATTGAAACATCGGAAACCGCGACGAACACACTCACCACAATTAGTTCCATTATGTGATGCCTGCAAGGGACTCTGATCTGGTTCTTCTGCATTTTTTTGTTCCAGCAGGGTAGAAGCTCCATTTTGTGACTCCCTATTAGATGCTGTTGTCGCAAATCACATGAAAGTCATAAGTAGTTTTGACATAGTCTTATGTAAGAACTTCCTAGCACATTTAAGCATTTATTTCACTTGTTTTATTGTTGCAAAAGTGTAATTGATGTTTCAATTGTAAATATAATTCAAAGAACTCAGAACCATGATTTTTATTTTTATAATAAATGTTGGACTGTTGCTAATATTTTCTGGGTAACCGGTTCGTTTTCGTGAAAATTTAATACTGTCAGAAATAACTGTTCTGAAAATGTAGTACAGACTTAATGGAACAAATTATCAATTAGAACTTACGCGTAAACTAAAAATTCAGTTAAAACTTCAGCGTTTTTTTTTTTTTTTTTTTTTTTTTTTTTTTTTAGCTAAAGACAGTTTTTATGGCGAAACATGTGTATTTACCTAATCGAGGCAGTTATTTATATTGAGGCAGTTAAAATTCGAGGGAGAAAAGGTTAAAAACACTATAACCAAGTTCCCTATTTTAAATATATTGACAGGATATTTTGAAAAGAATTAATGAATTCTTGTAAATCATGAACTTTTACCACAGTTAAAATAACATCATACCCACCAAACTAGCCATTTATGGCTTAAATTTAGGCAACCCATACAGTACATATGGCAAGATTACAGTATAACTTTTGGGAACTTGATATGGTAGTTAGGCAACCAATACGTCTAGCGATATGCAGGTTTACGTAACTTACACTTGCTGTCCACCAATGAAATGTTCGTTCGAAAGCCAATAAATTTATTTATTTATTTATTTATACGTATTTCTAGCCATTGCTGATATCTATGATCTTAAGCCCGTCACGTACGATATATGACGTCCATCAGCAAGCACATTATGCAGGGTAGGAGGAAATGAATGGAGAAGGAAGGAAGCAGCCTGGAACCTTATGTTAGGTAAAATACCGACATTTGCTTGGTGTAAATGAGGAAAAAAATTATATTTCCAAATTAATTTGGATTAAACTATATTACTTATATTTATCCTGTGAGGTCTACCAGAACCCGGACGATTTTACATTAAGATCTTGAAAGTAATTAATAAAATTGTGTGACTGGAATGCTTTAATGTAGAAAGATAAAAAGTAGGTCTTCTTTTTCTAGAACAAACATGTGTACTTGTAGTGTAGAGGATCGCAGAGTAGGCCTATCATTTGTACTCGACTCCGAAACCCGAAAGTACTGCAGACGGCATATGCAAACCGACACGTCACTCACATACAATATAAGTTTAAAAACACTTAACACACAGAAATTATGAATGTTTTCGGAAGCTGAGACTGGCTACTGAATTTACATTAAATCACGGACATCAATCTGGTAAAATCAAATCACAGTAAATTTAAAATGTGATCGAGCACCTAGAAACCGGGTCGGATTATTATATTAAAATGCTAAGTTTATATGTTTGTCCCCAACCATTTCGACAAATGACATCTTGAAAACCACAAGTGCTAGAAACTGATCACTGATCGATTAATAATTTTGTGTAGATTGTCCAGTTCTCATTCGAATTTTCAAAAACCGTGTCATTATTGTTCTATTAAACATTTTAGGAGCCGTTTTGAGCCTATAAGATTGTAACATTGTTGCAGGCCGAAACTACGGAGTTAGGCAACCAGTAGAGAAATCACGTATAGCGGGCTGACGGACATTGCAGGTGCTTTGCTTAAATCTGAATGGCAAAATCTATTGCATGCTGGCAACTTCAAAGGTCTCAAGAGACGCAATGAGGCGTACTCGGACGGATATGGATTTATTAGAAAAAATATTTCCACTTGATATCGTGTTACTTCTATAAATTTGCTACAAACTCACTCTAACATCTATGGATAGCAATTCACTTCCTTTGTGAGTCTCCTATCCTTTACTTGTGTGAATATGGAAACATGCACAGTGGGAAGGAGATTTATGGTCATAACAAAATGATGCGCTGAATAGACACAGCAAGTTCAGTTAGTTAAATATTTAAAATTATATTATAAACTTTAATTTTCACGAAGTAGGAGACATTTAAGTTGATGAACTCCCTCGTGGCTATATGGTTAACGTACAGGTTTTTGACGAGAAAGATTCGGGTTGGATTTTCGGTAGGAGCTCATCTGGTTCGAATCCCACATTAAGCTATTGTTCCACGTTCCATATAGCCTCACTGCTGAAAGGGACACTAAACTCCACCAATTTAAGCTGATTTGAAGAAGAAATCAGTAAAAGTTAAATATTAAAATTTCAATTCATTTTAAAGAAAACAGAAGAATAAATTCCCGAGAAAGTATTCAACACCATTAATGAAAATATTACTTTTTTCTCGTTTTCTGTTCTAGATTAAGCTGATTTTTTTAAAACTTATTTACGGTATCTCAGAAACGAGTTCAAAATACGTTTCTCACTTGAATTCATAATACTGAGCATATTAAAGTCTCTTTATATATACCGGTATATATCTATATTTTTTCTTTTTCTTCTTCTTTCTTAAATTTATTAGTACATCTATTGTATGCACGGCGCAAGGACGCGAGGCCGTCAATAGCTTTTAAAAAGATGTTGGATTAGAGCCAATTGCTACGCCGTAGACGAGTAACCATGGCAGTGAGTACTCACGTTGACTTGCCTTATCTCGTCATGCAGCGAAAGCGAATGTTAACTGGAAAGACACACCTCCGAGACCTATCTACCACGTCATAATCATGATTAGGAAGAAACATGTTAGAGCACGTGCGCCACTTTGTGAATATAGAATAAGAGTGTCTTCCGAAAATCATCAGGGTCATTTTATATCATTTCAATAAATATTAATATCAAACACGTGATAAAAGGAAACCGGATGATGTAGTTCTGCTGGAAAATTATTATTTTTTTTAATGGGTACTAATTCATTAATGTTTCCTTTATTTACAAAGTGGCCTTCTATTGAAGGTAACATTCAGGTAGTAGAAGTAGTATTGTTCACACAAATAAAATCTCTAGCCAGGTACTTCCGAATAGCGAAAGCTTCCATATTTAGCTTCCGGTCACTCAGTAGAACATATACCAAGTTTCAAAGTTTGTGTTTTGTTTCAGGATCGTGATCAAAGCTCAATTTGGCGAATCTTCGTTCGATCACACCGTAACCAAGTAAATTCAGTTATTGGTTGGTTGAGGTGGGGTGTAGCGTCCTGTTCAGTAGTGAGGTCATATGACACATGGACCTACAGTTTAACGTGCAATCCGGACCACATGAGCTTCGCCGAGGATCGAACCTGTCTTTCAAGTGCCAAAGACCTATACACTGACCATAGAGATGCAGTTGCAATTTGCATGAATTTTCTATGGATGTGCTCCTCTTTTCCATCTTTGTATCATTATAGGAAAGACTCGCCATTAATTACATTTTAAAAAATCTCGCCATATTTAGAAGACAAATGTAGAAGATAGCAAGAGCTATTCTGTATTACTGCACAATCTTATCCATTGATTAAAAGAGTATTTTAGCAGCCTCTCCATGAGAATCGATGGGAAACGAAGAATGTTTCAAACAAAGATAACAATCAATATCAAATCATTCACCAGACGTCTAATAAAGTTCTCTCATGACCAAACGTTTAGTTCCCTCGCCGTTGGTACGAGAAACCTAAGCTCTACTCAAGAGGCGACTGATAAGTCCGTGACGGAATGAAAAACATGTGTTTCGTACTGAAAATAAATGTATTTTTTAACATAGTCTTTTTTTAGCTAGATATTTTTTTTCAATTTTTTCATCATCTTTTTAATGACTTCCAAAATAATAATGATAATATAATTTGTCACATGCTGCAAAATAGGCGTTTGTGTAAGCACAGTCTCGTCTTTAGATGCAAATCTTCTTTTACCTAGCCAAATCTTAAGGTCTTCACAAGAAAAAATCGGAGAGGCAAAATTTCGAGAGTATGGTGGATAAACTAACAATTTGTAGTGTATTTCGACAATTTTGGCTATGGTAATTGCAAAGGCGCAGGCCGGAACATTGTTTTTCTCAACGATTTTTTTTAAATTCCCTAAATGGCCTTTCTTCTTAATTTCTTTGTGAAAGATCTAATAAGGAGATATAATCGTCTACTGACTTACAACAGTTTTACTCTTTTCCAGGTAGTAGATGAAAATGATGCTATCATAATCCCCACAAATCGTTTCCATGACTTTGTCAGTCGATGGAACATCTCTTGCATTTATAGAAGTACATTCTTCTGCTGAAATCCACTGCTTCGACTGTTCTTTCCTTTCTGGTTGGTTGTAATGTATCCAAGTTTCGGTAGTGAAATAACGCCTCAAAAATTCACTAGAGTTACGCTTCCATATGTCCAAATATTGTCTTGAACTGTTCATACGATAGAGACCTGCACGGGCCGGGCTTGGGCGGGCCGACAATGATTTCTCTTCAGGTCGGGCCGGGCTGAGGCCGATTAATTGCAATTCTTTAATAATTATTGACTGTCGTTAAACGATAATTAGAATAAAAGCAAACGTTGAAGAACTGTGCCCGTGAAAATGTTACAAAATGAAACTTTTAAAATTTATCGGGCCCGGGCCGGGCTTGGGCCAAGAATTTTAAAAAAAATATTGGGCCGGGCCTAGGTACATTCGGGCTGGATTGGGCTCGGGCTGAAAAAATCTGCCCGTGCAGGTCTCTATCATACGATTGTACTTTTGGTCAGCAGTAAGCAATCGGAGCATCTATCTTGCTAATGGCTTCTCATACCTAACTATTCATGAAGAATATTAAAAACACGTTCGGTTGAGATGTTTACAATCTTAGCTATCTCGTGTTATCTTCAGTCGATGATCTTTGAACACAATGTCATAAATTTTATTAACCATTTTCTCAGATTTCCTCACTAGTAGAGCGCTTGCCACTGATGCGTGGGATCCTTGGTTCGATTCTAGCTCTCGTCAAGTGACCTTTGTGGTGAACAAACACCGTAAGCTTGGGTTTTCCCGGGGGTTCTCCCGTTTCCTTTCTTTATTCCACCATTTCATTCATTATAATGATCACGGCTTCTTCTAGCCTCGCAGCATAATCGTGTTACGTTAAACTGTAATAAAAATTAAAAAAATAATGAGACAAAAGTAAGGCTCACGAGAAGCTATACCGTTCTGCGTGCATGAAAAGTATTCTCAACATTGTAATCTATATATTAAAATGTTAAGTTTATATGTTTGTCCCCAATCCTTTCGACAATGAGATCTCGAAAACCATAAATGCTAGAAACATGCCGTTTTCACAACTCCAAATGTTGTGTAGGTTGTCCAGTTCTAATTGAACATTTAAGAAAATATGGCTGTTATTTCTTTATTACATTTTTAGTAGTACACTGAAGTGTTGAAATTTTAATAAGGCATTATATGCTACGAGTTATTCATTCCAACACAACATAGTTGTATATAAAGGTTGTATTTCTCTCAGGCGTTTGTTACATGGCCACATGATAATTAAAAGCGAAGGATAACAATTTCCCCAGGTCCAGTCTAAGATGAAATTTTATTGTTTGGAGTGTTTCGCCCAATGAATATCATATATCACTACATTATGATTAAATATATATGTAATTATTTGCTTATTACATACTGCATGCAGGAACGAAGAAAACACTGATCATATATGAATTAGAAACTCCAACCTGAAGTAGACTCAATCTTGCAAATGGTGCGAGATATTGAAAAAATAATCGAAAAATCTCCCTTGCCGATTTTTATCAAGACGTCTTTCACTTGTGGCTGTAAAGGGACATGCGCAGATGCTGTGAGAAATGACAAGGAGATTCATTCTCATATGTAAATGATACTGTGTAGAGAGCGCGGATTCAGTATAGGGATAAATTAATTTTAAATTTAGCTGGTGGAATGCAATCTATGCACTAAATTGTCTTGCATCATTTTGATAGCATTGACGAGATAAGCAAGAGACTTTATATCGTATTTATTAACTCGAGAGTTTGACCCATTTTCTTTCTTTTTATTAAAAAGTTTTCTTAATGCGTTGTGAACATAAGTAAACCAATTTATCTTCCAATTCATTCTCGAATGTTATGCAAGAAAAAGACAAAAAAAAGTCGGACTTGCGAATAGAGATACATTAGACCGCATTGTAGCTTTTTTCACTAATGCCTTTTAAATTTAGAAACATGTGACTTCTAAATCTCGTGATGTTAACAGAAAAATAAGGAAAAAACTTCTTGTAGCATGTATACCCTGTATAAATATTATTAGTCACGTAAGTAATGTAAGTAATTTAAACTTGACTTTGATTCTGTGTTTATATAGTACAGTAAACAGAATTTTTTGATAAAAATATGAATCAAGGAAACTGTTTTTGCTTTTGATTGGCTGGAGAGTACCACACAGTGCGAAGAGAACCAATGAGCAACCAGCAAATGCCAATTTTAGCTCTAAATGAAAAAAAAAACAGTAGAAAAAAAGGGAGTAAACACGGTGAATTTGATGACGACAAATACGGAGCAGTTGCTTCGCAGCTCTTCGGACCTTGCTTTCGGAAGATACGCCAAAAATAATAAACAAAACGCTCACGATATAGGAAACGGAAGAAAGTGTGTATGGTTTAGTGACCTACCGTAGTTTGTAGGAGCAACATTTAAATACGCATTAACGAATAAACCACGTAAGTTTTGTATCTTTTGTTATTATATGAACTAACTAGCAGTATAAACAAAACAATAACAGTTGTTACAGAACCAGTATTCGTATAACAGAAACAGATATCCAAATGCTGGGTTTGCCTGGGCTTTTAAATTTCTAAAGATCCTATTAATACTTGTTATCCATCCTAAAAGTATTTGGAAAAGAAGAAAAGATGTGTGTTCTACTAGGATAAAGTTGTGTTGTGTATCAAAAGTGTGAAAAGACTCCCAAACTTGCAGTAGTAAAATAGACAAAATGTTCGCGTTTGGTTGTGTTCCTAAATTTTTACTCTAGGTAGGCCTATAACTTCTGTTGATATATAAACTGTAGTCGCCTCGGACCGTGGTTCCATGTAGCTGAATAAAGGTGTGTGTACATTGTCTCGCTTTGACTCCACTAGAAACATTTTTTTTTATTGTTGTTAATCCTACATCGTGAATCAATTGAGGAGCTAATTTAATTAAAGAGATAATAGATTACGGTTCAGTCTAGAAGCACCCGAAATATCAACTGTGTAGCATTACTGTAGAATTTTGTAGTTGATTTAATTATGTTCACTGCCCGAGCTCGAAAATTCATTTACAGTCACTGTTGCCTACGTCATTGTTATGAGTATGTGTCACTGTTAGGGGTATGTGTATCATCATTAGGAGAACACAACAAAACAATAGCACAATCTGGTATTTAACACTATATAAAATACAGCACAATAAAAATTATCAATTATTATTGGGAATGAAAGGCATACTTTTTAGCGCCCTAAAAATAAGTTGTCTTGATTTTGTCAAAAATTACAAATGAGGGGTTATGTTTAGCACAAGGGGCCCAGAAGCACGTAAAAAAACATAAAATTTACAGGAGAAATGGATGATGCAAGTACTTAGACCTAACATAACGTAACCAAATCTAACCTAACCTAATATTAGTAGAAATAAGCGAAATTCTATCATTTTTTGGAAAATTATGCTGGACCCCTACACTAACATAATGTAACATAAACTAACCTAACCTAACCTCACCTAAACTAACCTAATGTGAACAGAAATTACTAAAATTGTAACATTTTTTAGAAACAATTGCTGGACCCCTTCTGCTAAACATGAACACAAATGAGAATTTACTTGCAAGTATATCACTTAGTTTAACTTGATTTGATCTATAGATTAACCCAGTGGTTCTCAACCGATGTGTTACGCATAGGCGCCGACTTTGAGGATGGCAGGACACTTTTGGCCCTTCCAATATTTAAAGGTGGGGTCCTCGCCCCTCCAATATAATCCAGTCGAGGAAGAATTAACAAAGAGGAGCAAGAATTTCTGTTGTAAACTTCGTCGTGCTTTTAATTCAATACAGGAAGAGCCTTTTTATTCGATAAAAAAAGTAATTTTCAAAACTGTTTAATGGAGCACTGAAGCTTCCACCAAGACTCTGGCAGCACTGATATAACAAGTGAAGATCAATGTGGTGCGCAAAGTTGCAGTGAAGTTCCCAAATTGTCAACTTGAATTTGTTTTAATGGCTTTAGGCAGATTTGACTTAGGTCATGAATTTCGCAGTGGAGCGGATGAAGTGGAGTAGCGGGACGAGATCTGGGGGGGGGGGGAGGAGAAAAGGGGGTCCTCATCAAACAATTGATGGAAAACCGCCGAGTATGATGATATTCATTGTTTGCACACACACACACACACACACACAATATTTTTTTTAAGTCGGCGCCTATAATGTTACGGTACACTAGTGTGTCACGCAGTGCCCTAAGGTGTATCGCGAAATTTTCGAATTTAAAAATCATTAAGAATTTAATAATGATTAGCTAAAATCGAGACAGACTGTACCAGTCAACACCTATTATTATTATTATTATTATTATTATTATTATTATTATTATTATTATTATTATTATTATTATTATTATTATTATTATTATTATTATTATTATTATTTATAATAAAAATATCAAACAAGTGTGTCACGATGTCCTGGATGTTCAGTAAAGTGTGTCGTCAGTCAAAAAAGGTTGAGAACCACTGGATTAACCATGTCTTTGGAATATACTCGTTAAGAAAAACTTAAAGTTTAAGAGTTTTTAACCATATTGCGTATTGCTATCTTATTAATATCATAGTGAAAACTTAGATGGTAAACTTCAGTATAAGTTTAATCGTAATAGTTGCAGTAATTATCGTATAGCATATTTTTTTTAGGTTTGAAAAACACAGGTTTTCTCTATTTTCTCGAAAACTGCGCATCAGGATTTATAGTCACCCATATCGTTTTGTTTAACTCGATGAGATCTATCGATTGATATATATATCATGATATATATATCATGAACACGGAATTTCCCTTTGCTTATAAGACTGCTTTTAAATATTTAGGAATCTTAAGCTTCATTTTGTCATTATTCCATACCATACACTTCTTTCTTAGAAGTCCACTTCATGATTCATTTATATCATGGATCAGAATGTAAAAGTAAAATCATATTTCTGCACCACAGTTTAGAATTTAGAACAATTAGAGAAAAATACATTAAAAAGCATCTAATTTATTATTATTATTATTATTATTATTATTATTATTATTATTATTATTATTATTATTATTATTATTATTATTATTATTATTTACATAAATGGTAGTAGCTTCTATCATCGGATAAACATTAGTAACTTCAAAAGGAAGAAAATCTGAATATTCTATGCCTTCTCCTTGAGATGCTACCTTCCAGATGATATGTTATATTTTGTTGTTAATGCCCTACAAAGTTAGTATATTTTGTGTTATATATCTATGTGTGGTTCAGTTGTCTAGCAGGCTTAATATTGGACTAAAGAACTTGGTCAAGTGTTATATATATGGGGCCTTATGCAGAGTTGTTTTGACGTATGATTAGCGTCATACTAAAGGTTTGTCTACTGCAAGAATCATATGTTAGTCGAACTCTTTAGTATGACACTAATCATGGGTGAGAACGACTCTGCATAAGGCCCATGGAGTATTGGACTGTATGGTTCAGAGAGTTGGACATCAGAGACACGGAAGTTAGAGAAGAAATATTTATAGAGCTTCGAAATGTGGTGTTGGAGAAGATGGAAAAGATAAAATGGACACACATAGAGAGAGAGAGAGAGAGAGAGAGAGTAATAAACTAAGATATTTTAAAATGGATAGGAGAAAAGCGGATCCACCAATATTTCCAGCATCCACCGTACCGAGAAAGATCAATTGGATTGGACACATCTTGTGAAGAAATCATCTTCATACCGCCATAGAAGAAAAGATGGAAGGAAAGCGAGGAATAGGAAGAAGAAGAACACAACTGATCGATGTTTTGAAAAATAGAAGAAGATATTGGGAGTTAGAAGAAAAAGTTGGAAATCGAGAAACGCGGAAGAAACATTTCCAGGTCCAAACCTAAAATTAAAATTTAAAAATAAAACTCATTAGTCTTAGGACCCGTCAGAAGGGAGAATACTTAATAATAATAATAATAATAATAATAATAATAATAATAATAATAATAATAATAATAATAATAATAATAATAATAATAATAATAATAATAATAATAGTTTATTGTTACTGAGCAATTTCCTTGTCTCCTAATTATCTGTTGAAAAAAACTGCACAGAGGTTAGAGGGTTGTCAAACACTAGAAATACCAAAGCAATAGCGAATATAAGCCACAAGGAAGCTTAGGCCATATGTAAACAAAATTATATTTATTCAGTATTCAAAGCTGTATACTATATATCGTATTGAATTATATTAACATGTTATATATTTAAAGAAATCTTTAATAAGTGAAAGTTTGTCATGTTTACGTGAGGAGTAAATTATCTTAACATTTACTTATTTTTAAAAAAGTACTTTCAGGTGCATTCTTCTTGATTATTTTATTGAGTTGCATGTATAACGCATGGAAATATTGGTATGTTGGTCACTATGAGCGTGCATATAAGTTACATTTATACAATAAACAAAAGAATAAATAATAAGCAATTGAATAAATAATATGCAAATCTTTATTGCTATGTTGAAAAACTTTCATTTCTAGTTTACACATTATTTTTAGTCTTAACTATATCATGTTTACAGCATAAACATTGTTTACAGCTGTGAGGTAATTTTCCTACAATTGATTTATTTATTGATTGTTGTGGGTTCGAAATACTTGTCCATAAAATGCTTTTCAATTCTTTTCTTCATCTTCGTTCTTTTTTAGTGTAACTTTCATTCTATAATTCTAAGAGCGAATACTATAGTTAAACGAAGCTATCATCATAATCATCCTTCTGAATTACTATGATGCATATTTTACTTGCGCATGGTCCGGAACCTGCTTACCATGGTTTCTTTCTGAAAATTTTGCTCGTGGGGCGGAGAGAAATTAAAATATGAGTCCGTAGCACTTTGACACTATTTTCTAAAGGCCCCCTGCACAAGAGTGGCATGTAATCATTAGCTTCGTTGAGGGGGGGAGGCGGTTGACCAACCTCAAGAAGGGAAAGTGAAGTATCAAAACGTCCACTCATGAAAATGTTACCTAGTGGGCCTTAATAGTAGACATTTTACTGAAATATGCCCAGAGCACATTTTAGTTTCATTGAGTTTTTTTTTTTTATTATTTTATTTTTTTAACGTGAAAACCTATTTATGCTTCATTTATGTACTTATGTTCGTATCGTATCATATGGAACAAGAGAGTTCTATCTTAAAGTGAGCCCCCCTTGAACTGCAGGGATTTGGCGTGGGAGACCCGGGTTCGATTCCCGGCGGAGCTCATGTGGTTCGGATTCCACGTTAATCAGTAGATCCAGGTCTCATATCGCCTCGCTACTCAACGGGACGTTAAACTCAAACTCAACTCAACTCGAACTGCGGGGAACCTAAATGAGAGGGAAGTTACCCCCTACCCCTACAAGTTACGGCACTAAGGTCCAACTTTATGTTTCTCTAGGTGTCCAAAATATTAATGCTTGCCCTCCCAGGAAAAGTGCCAAGTTTTGCGCTGAAGAGGACAATTGTAAACGGAGTTCCGAACCTGAACAGAATTGTCATTTGTTTGACGTTCTACAGAGGCAAATCAAAATTAGGCTCTAATCACGGTTGCCCTGTATTGTTAATCAAGCCTCATGATCGTTCCGGCTAATCGTGATCTTAGTGTGAAAATGGTTCAGGTAATTTTACTATGTAGCCATATTGTAGTCTATCTTTTTAAATCGAACACAATTAAAAGAACAAACCTAGGGTGGGTAAAATATGTTCAATTTTATTAATTATTTGCTTATGATTGTTACAACAATGCCAATAGAAGTTAATCTTTCACTAACAGCAAAAAGTGACACAGGATGATGATTCCTCCTTCACTTCTCTTGCCGAAAAAAAAAAAAAACACTTCTATTTGTAAAATCAAAGAAAGAAAGAAAAAGCAAAATAGCAGTTTATCTGTAGAAGTGGATGTTTTTTTCCAAAACTATACTTGGGATATAATTTAATAGTTCATTTCAACAACAACAACAAACATATTATTTACTTACACTCAGAGCAAACGGACAAGGTAATTCATATTTGCAGAAAATTTCCGTTGCAATATTGTAAGTATTCCACTGAGATCCCTCTATATTCCCCTCCTTTCTATGTATGAACTTCCTTTTGTTTCTATAGAGTAACACGTATTTCAATGCCAATTTGTTTATTATTTTGTTCCGAATATAAAATTCTCTCATTTATCACATGCATCTGAAAGTGTTCAAGTAGAATCAAACCTCAGAATGATGTGGGTTTCCTTATACAGTATATCTAAGAGTGATTATATTTGTAAAGAAGGAAATACAAACCCTATCTATATCTTTCTTATCTGAGAGTAGAAGCAGGTGTTATTACAATAATTTATTGCACCGCTTTTTCGTATCGGTTCAGTAGCGCAAAGAATTCGCGTGCGTCACATTCTGTACAACGTGTTTCGTACATTTGGCAAGTTCATGCACGTGAGTTCGTTCAGAATCTTGTAAGAACAATCAAATCGGGTATACTTGACAAGGTTGTTTGTTACGATGTAGGCTATTTGAATATACGTGGAAGTTTCATTGCTTATAGTGATAAGATGTTTATTGTTATCTAATCAAGTTCAATGTTAGGTCTTTACATCCGCTTTAAGAAGTAAAACAAAATCGCGTTGGACAATTTTTCTTCTTTGTTTAGGTCTTTATATCGCTTGAAGAAGTAAAAATCGCGTTGTACAATTTTTCTTCTTTCTTTGAAGATCAATTGTAGATAAGGTTAACAGGGAGTTGCAATTCCTGAAACATAACACACAAATTTATTTCTTGTTGAAATAAATCTACGTACACAATTTTCCATATCCTATATGGAACTCAAAACTACAACTTCAGTGCAGTACAGTCCAATTCAAAAGTACCTTACTGCCCCCGTATAAAATCTAAAGGGGTTGAGCTTCCATATATGTAGATAAATATGAGACTCGGGGAGTAAAGACTTGACGTGAGTGGTTAGGGGAGCCAGCACCATCTTGAATTTCACTTTCAGAATTTTAAATATAAGCGGTTCATGCGAATAATGGACATTATATATATATATATATATATATATATATATATATATATATATATATATATATATATATATATATATATATATATATATATATATATATAGGCTTATATATAAATCAGTAGCGAAGACTTATAGAAGCTACTAATTTTAGTAAATCGGCATTTAAATATGTATCCTTTAGCGCTTGCTTTTTTTCTTTTTTTAACAAATTCGTTCCCATACTTCACTGTTGTTTCCAGCGGATATTGGTTCCACAGTGCGACGTTGAATAGGTCTAGTTATTAAATTATTTTTTTTTACTAACACGTAAAATTAATTGTGTGATTTTGACTACTGACAAAAATCACTTTACATTCGAGAATTTCACAACTGGAAAAACAATATATCTGGGAAGAAAGAAACAAAGCACATTGAATCTAGGTCAAGTTGAACAACTGATCTGTGTTCCATGTTTCCGCTTCATAAATTTTCAAGCGAGAATATTTCCGACTTCTAAAACCGTGCAATAGGCTAAGTAAAGTAGTATCCATAATGTTGTCAAAACAGTGCTAGAGTAATAATAATAATATTAAAAAGTTTCGACTAAAAATAACCTTGATCACATTATCACAGTAAACAAGTGCTTCGATCATAGAATAAAGTTCATGTTGAAAGAGGAAGCACTGAACTTACAGCTGTTATTGTAGAACGAGACACCAAATTGGCTAGAACACAAGTTCTTGACGGCTAAATAATTCATGTTTATTTTGTACAATACAAGTCTTTCCGGTACGGTTAGCGACATTATTTTGTTTAACAAACGATTTTTTTTAGAGTAACTTCGAAAAGCCGAACGAACGAAAGGATTGCGCTAGCCACGCGAAGAGCTGCTGTTTTGTAGCTACAGTGTAGAAAAGAAACATCGAATTGGGTCTATGCTTCAGTGAGCTTCTAATAAATGCGATCTTATGTACTATTTTTTTTTCTTTAATAAGTGTCTAAAGGAACCATATTTCATCTCAATTGTACACCATTGTCTGTAGTGTTGTCGACGAGACGAAAAATTTACCGAGAAATACATTTTTAATTCGTGATGAAATGAGATTAGAAATATGACAATTTTCGTCTCGTTTTTGAAACTAGAATCGAGGTACGCCTTTGGCGTGGGAGACCCGGGTTCGATTCCCGGCGGGAGCTCATGTGGTTCGGATTCCACGTTAATCAGTAGGTCCACGTCTCATATAGCCTCGCTGCTGAACGGGACACTAAACTAAAATCAACTCAACTAGAATCGAGGTGAGACATTTCACAAAGTTTCATGGCCAACACTAGTTCATCCAAGTCTTAAATATTGTTTCACTGTTATGATTCACTGTTAATTGAGAGCATATAGAATGCTGTTAGAGCATAGAGCTGTTAGAGTTAGAGCTCACTGTAATGCTCACAATGAATGGAAAGCATATAGAAATAGTTTAATTGCATACTCCAGGGGTGCCCACAAGGGGGGGCTATGACGCAAACTGCGTCATTGAAATATTTGGGGGGGGGGGTTAAATCTATGTAAATATGTTTGATGAGGGGGGGTAAAATTAATCAAAAAGAAGATTTTTTTCATGGAAGAACACCTACGGACAGACAATTGGGGGGGGTGCGTCATAGACATAAGGGGGGGTGGGCACCACTGCATACTCTCATTGCAAATCGCACTGCTACACAGTTCCCTCGTAGCTATGTCGACAGCGTACTGCCTTTGGCATGGAGAACCTGGGTTCAACTCCCGGCAGGAGCTCGGTTGTTTCGAATCCCATCCCACGTTAAGCTGTAGGTTCACGTCTCGTGTAGCTTTGCTGCTAAAAGAGACATTAAATTCTAGTAAATACAATACAATTACACTACCACTTTTTTTTTTTTCAAAAATCATGATTATACTTTGGTAGCATAGTTCATGGTTTACAAACTTTTAAAATGCATCGTCCTTCGCTTGCTACACTTTGGTATGACGCCAGTTTTCCAAAATAGTGCCCGATAGGGTTATTTTTGTTGTAAAGTCGTCAATAAAACTGAGAATACATGCCCTACATGTTCTTTTATCTACAACTTCGAATCGATTGGATTGAATTTAATTCTTTCTCTTTTTTAACTCGAGAGAATGAGTTTTCAATATCTACTGAGAAGGCTACTGGATTCAAAGGAACTGAATGGCTATACACAAGACGACCTCATCTGTACAATTTGCACAACAAAAATTGTGTTTCATTCTGATGTATTTGTTTAATATATACAGGGCTCATCCTTCGATTTACGGGGCCTGATGCGAAAGTAAATTGCGCGGACAATAGTGTAGTTAATACAAAACATCAAGTGTTATTTCAGTATGAGTGTATTTCATGATGTTAATAATATATAACCATGAAAATGTCTTGCAAAATGATGGTTCACCATCATCTCTAAGTATTTTGGAACCCAAAAACGAATCAGAAATATAGCTTTTTTTTTTTTTTTTTTTTTTTTTTTTGGTGAACGAGGCCTGGCAATTGTTTCATTTGCTCCACCTACGGGACGGTGGTTCTCATATGGCCGTGCTGGTGAGGATAAGCTGAACTAAAAAACAGCCATCAGTTTTTGAGAGTGGATACTAGAAAAGGACAACCAAAGTAACAGCAAATGAATTATTATTATTATTATTATTATTATTATTATTATTATTATTATTATTATTAAAACCTTTGAGTAGCAAGTGAAAGATAATTTTCAATGCTCTGTATTTAAGTACCGGTACTTATTAGTCTAGAAAATATATGAAAGTTTTCAGTCTGTCTGTTCTCTTGTATTCTTTGACAAGACGAGACATAGATGGCATTAATCGTATTTTCATCAACCTGTTTTCCGAAAACTATTGTTGAAATGGTATTGTTTAACTGGTTACCTACTGCGCTCTGAAGAGAGCAAAGAATTCATTTATTGTCTAAAAATAGAAAAAAGGTCGTTAAAATTATCTTGTCGAGAGTACTTCCATCTGTCTCTTTTCTTCAGGTCGTCATGGATTATCTCCGATTCCGGTTTGGCTTCGAAGACAAGATGGAACTAGTTTTTACCTTGGCAAGAAACTGCTTTCAAACGCAAGTTTCCTTAATACGCTTAAAGTGTAATAATAGACAGTGCATAGTTTTTACAAGTAAGAAAGCTTGTTAGCTCGCTCCTCAATGTTTAGGGCTTACATAATAATTTAAAATATCCCAGAAATGAAAGTTAATTATGAGGATGTTAATGACTGTTATGCAAAACGGAAAAATGATGTTTTTATTTTCACTGCACTGTTACTGCAGCTCGTCCTCTATTCTATAGAATCAATTTCTGCAGTTAGGATTGATCAGGGGTATATTCACTTAACCCCCTTGAAACTTTCAGTTGTTTGTTTGCATAAATATATGGTAAAGAAAAAGTAAAAAGTGAATAATGTGTGGTGAATGAAAGAAAAAATGTACGGAAAGGCATAATCAAAATGTAAAAGGATTTCATTGGGACATTATATAGAAATGTGCCCTACCTACACAAGAGTGACATGTAACCGAATTTAATTCATCTTATCCAACGGAAAAGCAGTTCGGCCAGTTTCGGTGTTGTAATTCTCTCCCCCCCCCCCTCATCTCCTGGCAGTATGCCTACAAGAAACTGAGTGAACCTACTTCGAATCTCATTTAGAGATTCAGCTGTGCACTGTTGCACCCACTACTTTACAGCCATTTCATTTCATTTGTCATCAAATCATTGTTCCCGTGGAAGAACCGGTATCATAAGAAATTTATTTGTTTATATGAGTCATAACTCAACATAAGCTTGTTTCGGGAGAAATAGATTTTAAACTTGCTTCGTAAGGGCGTGCTTAAAGAAACATTCCTCTACAAATTTTTTATTATTATTATTATTATTATTATTATTATTATTATTATTATTATTATTATTATTATTATTATTATTATTATTATTATTATTATTATTATTATTATTGTAAAAAGGGCAAACTGTAGTCAGTTTACCACGTGCAAATGTGGTTGCTGCTGTTATCACTGAGTTAAAAAAAGAAAAAGATCCGATGTTGAGTTCATCCTTACTGCTACGACTACTCGTAACGCCTTGTAGAACTAACAAAAGGAGTAAAAGTACGGGAAGAAATGACAGGAGAGCATAATTAGAAAAGAAACTACAGGAAAGATAGTGAAGAAGTACATTTAAGAAAGACGATATTCCAGTAGGTTATGTATAACCTAACATAATAAAAAATAATCAATTATTGTTGCAATGAACGACATACTTTAAAACTATGCATGAGGATTTACACACACTCATATCATGTTCAGCTCAATCACATCTATTGATTGGTACGTCTCATCTTTGGATTTTTTTTTTTTTTAAGTTAAACGTTAGTAATATGGTTCAATATGGAACTTGGTTAAGATTTTCTTAAACTGGAGTGTTATCAAATTATCTTCGCTGTCAGTAACAAGGAGCGCGAATACTACGTATTTTTATGCTTGACCTGTGTTTCTGGCTTTTGTAGCTTAACAAGTCAATGGCATTATCCAGGCAATTGACGCAAGCAGCGATGAATTTCTTACGTAGAATTTAAGATCGCTTTATCAACAAAAATAATGTAGAACTGGCAACATAAACTAATAGGCAAAATAAACCAACACAGTTTCATTATGATATCGATAGGTTGTGTTCGTGAGTAGAAATCACATTGAAGCTATGACTTAAGTAGAATGTGTTTATCGACAGCTTGCTTTGTGAAAATTAATGTCTCTAATGCATAATTTCAGCATTTATAAATCAAATTTAATGTATTTATGTATCAAATATTAAATTGGTATAAAACGTCAATGTATTTTGACAAACCAAAGAATATTTAAGTAGATTTGAAGGGAAAATCACTAAAATCAAACTGTTAAAAATTCCTGTTCATTTGCAAAAGAATACGAGGCGTGTTATTTATTTAACTAAGTGGCCGCTACAGCTCTGCGGTCGGCATCCCACGCATGCGTGCTGTATACCTTCATCTATTTGCAAGTCACAGATGCCATTACCTACATATTCGACTGTGTTTGCGTTTGTGTATGAGTCACTGTTGCCACACTTGGTACAATTGTACCAATACCAAATTCATCCCATTTTGTCATTCATCGGCCCGTTGGTACCACGCTGGTACTTTCAGCCTCTTTTGTGAAAAAGTTGGTACAATTCTACCTAATTCAGCACCATTTAACAAATATTTATCACATTTTCAAAAGTGTCAGTAAAACTTTTCATACATTTCATGTTACTTGTGTCTTGGACTCTTAAAAAATGCTGTTGAGCAATCATTCCGTGACGTTGCATCGCATAACGCTACAAACTTTGTGTGTCTATTGTGCTCCATCGGTCGTGAAATTCGCGAGAATAAGGTGCAATAATTTATATTTTAATGTTTTATTATAACATAACTGTTTACACACAGAGATGATTGATTTGTTCCTTGTTTTATATGTTCTTCAGATATGGTCATAATATCGTTTTGGTTTTTTGGTCACTTTGAAATAGAGGCGCGTTTGGTTTCCTTACAATACATACCGAAGATGATAACTGTTTTCCCTTTTAATTTGTGGCCTCTATTATACTTTCTACGTGCGAGAAAAATTTCATCTACTTCCACGATTGTTCGGGGTCCTCCTATTTGGATGTTTTTAAAAAGTAATTTTTAAAATGAGCGCTATCTTGATTTGGACTCTTGGAAGAAGGAGGGTGTCTAGAACTTTACCTCTTTTAGTTTCGTGTTATAAAGCGATGTATTTCACTGGCTTAAAATAATGAATTCAGCCCTTTTTGTTTCAATTTGGTACTATTTTCCACTCCAGAGCGAGGACTGTGGCAACACTGGTATGAGTAGTTAAAATGTTTCCTCCGACTAAGTGCTGTGATTCGTTTTCTTAGTGCTAAAGGCGTGAAAGTAGCTGAAAATCATCGCCAAATTAATGAAGAGTATGTAGAATATATTATGTGCGATGGAATGATACGGGAATGGGTTAGAGTTTTTATAGTTGGCCGCACAAATGTTTATGATGAGGAATGAAGTGGGCCACCTTCTGTCTGAAGACTTGGTACAGTAAGTTAACGAAAAAGTGAAACAAAATAGACGCTTTACGATTTCGTCGTTATCTGATAAGTTACAAGAGGTGAATTTGAAGAAGCATCTAGGGGGTCAGCCCACGACGATGATGAGGTCAAAACGACCTATTGCATTGGTTGTTACTTGTTAAATCAGGCGTTACGTATCTGCGTGTGAGGATTCAAAAGTTTGTTGTACGATACAATAAGTCTTAATATTGGTGGAAAATGTGTAGAAAAGTAGAGTAAGGTACAGGCTTTCATGTAATAATAAACATGGTTACGAAAAGTATAATTTCAAAACGATACTTATTTTAAATAGCGCCGTGGCACAAGTACCGAACATCCATAAGAATAATGCTTACTTCCAGTATTTACCAAGAGATGACAGTACGTTCCCTTATCTTTTCTATAAATATTTTATAGACAGTATTTATGATAATTCGGTCAAACTTAAGAAACGACTTCTGGAACTTTTACAAGTTAAAGTGAATCAGTAATCAGTGGACATGCATTTGTGAATTGAATTGTGCATTATTACTATTAAAAAGCCACATATGAGATTTCTTTTTAATTACCAAACCCCAGATATGGTTCGGATCATGTAGTAGGACTTACAAGATTGTACTGTTAGTACATCCGTCCGTTGCTCCACTCGATAACTTAAACGAATGTGAATTTTTATTTTCTTGCGATAGATAGCTAAAGCTATTATCTCGGTCGAATTCGTTAATAGAGCCAATCCGTTATCATCACAGGTAAAGGTGAGATTAACGTACTGTATCGTTTAACATCCATGACAATCTCTAGCTTCTATGCAACCTGTACAACAGCAAAGCATTGTTAATTGCCTATGATAAAAGGATATGTTTTTCTTACTACGAAAAATCCATTAGCTTTTACTTTTGAGTGATCATCTTTACTACCTTGACCAGAGTTTATTACACCTACATGCTTTTTCAAGACATCTGACCATCCATCTCTTAGTAAAGAGCCCATACTCTTATTCATAACCAGTAATAAATAAATGTGATTTAAAAAAAACCTGTGCACATTAGATCTTTGAATCAAAATGAAATAAGTTGCCCTAGGTATGAGTTGATTTGAATACGAGTTTAACGTCCCGTTCGGCAGCGAAGCTAAGTGAAACGTGGATCTAGTGATTAACGTGGGATCCGAACTACATGGGTTCCCGCCGGTAATCGAACCCGGGTCTCTCACGCCAAAGACGTACGCTAACCGCTTATTCAAGAACGAGCTCTATAATTGGGGTAGAATAGCCTTTTACAGAGATATTGGTGGCCAAGTTTTAGACAAGAACCATGCTCGTGTATTTTTAGTACTACGTTGGTTTTCTTCAAAGCATTTAAAAGTCTCCCGGCTTATTTCCTTTTTTAAAATAAAATGAAGCTCAGCTTAGGAAAGATTCAGCGAATAGCGGTAATATAGCAGATCACAGATAAATTTTGAATATCGATAATATCAGAGTAGAGTTGAGTTGATTTTAGTTTGAGAGATGAGCTCCCGCCGGGAATCGAACTCGGATCTCCCACACGCGTACTCTAACCGCTTAGCCACGAGGGAGCTCTCGATAATATCAGAACTTTCCAGTGTAACTCTGTTAATTTGAGACTACTATTCGTGATCACCGATGTTTAAGGAAATTTTAATAAATTCTGATTCTTCTAAATTGTCTCACAAATAATACCGATACCATGAAATGAGACATTTACGGTTAAACTTTTCTAAGCAGGGGCAGATCTAGAAGGGAAAAAACATGGGGAGCAGCCAGAACCCAGACCATAAAAGGTATATCATGAGTTTACTATAAACTTACAAAAATATA
The DNA here is from genome assembly GCF_964235325.1 of Thermobia domestica. NCBI lineage: Eukaryota > Metazoa > Arthropoda > Insecta > Zygentoma > Lepismatidae > Thermobia > Thermobia domestica. The sequence goes on from NW_027656197.1 coordinate 90,858, forward strand.
CAAATAATAGCTTAAATTATTTTTGTCACTGAATAACTGGGGGACCTAGTTCCCCGCCCCGGATTAGATCCGCTACTGTTTCTAAGGTTATTCTCTAAAAGCTAATGAAGACAAATGATAAACGCAACTAGACCTTAGAAAGATAATAAAAAGAAGTGTGTGAAATGAGGATTTGGAAGGAAGAGGAGATTCCTGAGAAAACCTACCAACACAATGTTCACCACAAATTAACATGGCTTGTACACAGCATATCAGTAACGCCAACCATGTTACTAGCTCGTTTAACCAATTTATTTAATTTTTTTCCTCTCTTAGCGCTGTCATCTATTATCATTCAACTTATCTAGCGTTGTTATATTGGTCAGTGTGTCCTTTCTCTAGATCAAGTTCATGTCAAGGCCACAGAGATTAAAAATGGAGATCGTAATCAATCGCTGCTGTATGTTTATACAAAGAAAATAAATTAATTCTCCGTATATATACGTAATCATAAAAAGGGTTTTGATACGCAAAACTTAAATCCATCTACGTCAAGTGATACATGACCTATTCTTATCATGAATCCAGATGCAAGCAGATTTATTAAATTTATATAAGAAAAAGAATCGGCCACTTACGTAACAGTGTCCCAGCATCCATTCAAGAATTTGTTGCTAACGTCAGACAGTCCGTGGAGTTACAGTAGTTAATTCTCGATCAACTGTGGAGACATTTACATGTTGTGTTCGTACTGTGACGGTATGCGTTCTTCTAGGCTGACTCACGAACCTAGTAAGTAATCTTGTTAGGAATAAGATGCGTTAGTTCTTATTATGAAGACTTAAAAACAGAATAACTTTTTCTTCTTCTGATATTAATAGGAAAACTTTTTTGTCTTGCCTAACGATCTTCAAATTTTAAGAATTACACACGGAGACAACATTATTTTTCAAAGAGAAACACAATGTAACCCCTTTTATTCCGAAAGTGAATCAAGAACAAATATTAATTCCTTTTAAATTATATTAAGTTTTAAAAAGTTTGTCGCGATGTACCGGTACATTGTGTCATCTGCCTGAAAGTGAATTTTTAAATTGCTTTTATATGCTTATTGTACAGTGTATATATGATGAAATTAATGCTTTGGAATTCGTACATAATCATCAATGTTTGTTTCAGTTCTAGAAATCGAGAGTGAACAAGACATGGATTTATATCCGTGAAAGCTAATGCTTTTAACAACTTCGGATTACTTATTTTTATAAAAATTTTAATAGTGAAGATGATTATTAAGAACATTGGATCTATGCTCTCTACAAGTTCGACTAAAGGGGAAATCATCTTAAGGTCTTTGCTTCTTCCGATTCTCATTCCAAATGTTCGAGAGCTAATAACACTGTATGATAATTACAATATAGTACTAATTATATACTATAATCTATCGTGTCCTGAAATGGATACGTAATTATTATATCATACTGTGTCAAAGTGCTGGTATTTTTCATCTCGGTGATAAGTTAATTTCCACAAACACAACATCCCCTCAACAGCATGTTGAAATTCACGCATTATAAAATTTGTGTAAATAAATGCATTAAATCACTAGAAGGAAGAATATGTCACTTTTAGGACATTTTGATTTTTTTGCTCGGTCGTATTGAGATCTATATTCTGAAAAGAGTTGATAAAGCATAATTAAAACTTTCCTGTTTAACAGTAGGTATTTAGTTTTCACCAGTGCGTTGAAAGTATTTTAAATTTAATTCAAAAGATTCAAAAGATTTGCTCTCCTGTATAAATGTAGTGGTACAGTACATACAGTATTATGTTCTACCATCCTTGTATACATAGAAATGTTTATCATTTTTTTTTTTCAAAACGTTGCAAAAATTCAGAATTTTATTTGATTCTACTTCATTTATAACATTTGGAGGCATATAATATGAAATAATAAACATTTCATCAAAGTGTAATGAAATCATTAATTCAACTTTGGGTGAATTATTTTTAAAAAATATATATTACTAGCATTTCCCGAAGTAACTGCATGTCTATTTTCTAGATACTCAACCACGACATTGCAAATTTTAATTAATTAATTAATTAAATAATTTATTATTATTATTATTATTATTATTATTATTATTATTATTATTATTATTATTATTATTATTATTATTATTATTATTATTATTATTAATAATATAATGTAATGTTATCGAAAACGTTCGAAGTATGAATTTCAACGAAAATTTTCTTACTTCGAATTTGGCAAGTTAATTCACTGATTGTTATTCCAATAAAACATTTCAAATTTGAGTTTATCAGTAAATTCATATGTTTTATTGAACACAATTACATTTGCATGTTTTTTTGTATATTAACGTGTCACTGACATCGAGTCACTATTTCTCACGGATGAACTAGATTCAACTGATGCATATCGTCAAACATGGTATTCCAGTTTTATCTTACTGCAAAGCAGATATGCAGTGGTTGAGTTATCTGGCAAGGAATCAAATTGCGACCATTAGATTCTTAGCATTTGAATATGTTATTCATACGAATGTGCAATTTTTGGTTTGCGTTTTATATAAAGGGTAACTTGAGGACTTTATTTTATTTTAAAAATAAAATCACTCAATTTAGCATAAATTGCTTCCTCTCGAATTTTGCTTACAGGAACAAAGCAGGAATGTCCTTATGGCACTGTGAAATTAGGTCAACTACGTTTGTAGTAGACATAGCACACTGACCTTTCAGATGCTTCGTAAACAAGGTTTCATTCCATTTAACATCCGCACATTGCCGCGAGTTTTTGGCAAATTACATACAGTCATTGGCCTCGTGAGATTTTGGCATGTGAAGTTTCTTCAGAATCAAAATATGCTTAGTTCACTCGTAATATATGCCAAGAACTTGTAATATTCCTTGTCTATAGAAATCTAATGTCGTGGATTTAAACATTTATTATACTGATATCATAAAAGTTTTGGCAGAATATTGTCTCCTTAGCATGTTCTATCCCCCTTGTTTGTAGAACAATGAATTCACAAGAGAACTAGAGAAGAAATCATACAAAATTGACCCTAGTGCTTCCCACATTTGTAGCTATCTATAGACAATTCAAAAATCTCGAACAAATTAATAAGGACAACGACTTATAAGTCTAATTTAAAAAAAAAAATGGTTTCAAGGATAATTTAGGATATAAGATTTGGTAATAATATGTTTATCTTGTATTTGTGACGGAAATATTACGCCATTTCTAAAACTATTTGTAGCGAATCCTCCACACTGTGTCCTTTACCCGAGTAAGCTGAGGAAAGGAAAATCAAAGTCCTTCAGTAGTCGAATTGGAAGTAAATTGCTACCTGTCTGCTAAAATTGTACAAAAAAAAAAAAAAAAAAAAAAAAAAAAAAGCGTTTGGATGGAGCTTAGCGTCTCTCTTAAGCACCGAGACTATATGAGATATGGATCCACGGTTTAAAGTGGAATCCGAACCACCGTAAGGCATTAAATTTTCAAGGATCTCCCATTGCGAATCATACCCAGGACCCCTTCTGTACCAAGGCGCACGCTCCAATCTCTAGACCAGCGGAGAGAGCTATAGATATTCGTGTATATGTTCTTCACTAAAACCTACTTTATTCAATTCATTTAGTACAAAATCAACTATCATCATTATCATCCTTCGCCCTCTCCCTCTCTTTCCTGCCACCATACCCTCTAGCACGTCTCTCATGATACGATTCCTTCTTAGCCAATGTCCAAGTCAGTTTCTCTCCCTGTTTTCAGTTACATCTAAAATTGTTATTTTCTCTCCCACCATTTCCAACACTCTCTCATTCGTTTTCCGCTCGACCCAGCTTAGGCATTATATCAATATAGCAGAGCTTATTTTCAATTTTGACAGTTGGTGTGATTTTTGATATGTTAATTTACCGCCGTAATTCAACCACTCAAGGCTTTAATAACAAATAAGTGGTAAGGTGTGTGCTTTCTGTGTGGGTGGTCTCGGGTTCTATCTAGGTGGGGACTATACGTAGTTCAAATGCATGATTACAGTGAAAATATGTTTTACGTAACTTACGAAACATGGATATTAACCTCTAATCATACATTGTTCATAAAATATTACTTCGATTTAGAGGAAATAAAAAATGTTTAAAAGTGAGAGCAGATCTCAAACCTATTGTTACCTATTAAACACTCAATTTCAATGGGACTTTATAAATAAGACACTATGTATTGTAGCCGTACAGATCTAATCTTAATTGTGTAGCTATTAATTTGAGAGACATAGTTATTTGACATATTAAGCTCATAATTGCCACGTCCTTAGTATCGTACTAAATGTTGGGTTAACCCTTTGGAAATGTTCTGAACGACCATGGGAAAATCCTGGATGTCCCTGTCATTCTTGATATACAGTGAACAGGCGGTAGTTTGGATTTGGATGATTCCCAACAACACTGTTAGAAACTCTTCTGCGTAGATATTCGGTTTATAGAAGTTGCTTCTCTTAATCTAGTATGCAAACTAGATCAAACAAGTATTGGAGTACGAATGAACGTATGACCTTATGTATACGTAAAGCATTATCAGTTTTATATTTGTCATTAGCATTTGTCTGCAATGTTAGTGATGATGATGCACAAAATAACCTCAACCAATTGTACACTGTCAGTTAAATCTGGAGAATTAATATCTTTACATCAATTAGAATAAGTACGTTCAAAGTATTTGTACAGAATTGTAGTGGCTCAACAGCGTAGACTTTACGTTGCTGATCATGAATTTAGATTTGATTCCACTTTATATAATTCCTCTAACTCTTTCGCCACCATCGTGACCTGATTTATTATCAGCTTCCTTTAGCCTACCAGCGGGACAGTGAACTAAGGATTTCATTTATAAAGTATTAACTCGGAGTGTTTTTTTTTTCTTTACAAATATGAGGCCAACATAGATCTACAATTTAACAGAAAGTTCGAATGACGTGAGCACCCAGATGGTAATCGATCCTGATCTCTGGGTCAGACTTTAAATTAGTCTTGCCAACGAGACGAGAAGTAGACTTTCAAACTCGAGACGAGAAGAGAATTATGCAAAAATATTCACTTCAAAATCATTATTTTTGTTTTAGAATGCAGCGTAGTATTATGTGTATTTGATGGGCATTATGTCCGCTATGTCAGATAGAAGACATTTCATGAACTTCCGCCCCCTAGTAATAACAATGTGTGTACATATATCTTATTAAATAAGAAACAAGGCCAGCTTTTGCAAGTGGCCGTTTGCAATATTGGTTAGCTTACTAAGTTATCGAAAACTGTTTAATTTTTCGCACAAATCTTAAGGACTTACAGTACAATTAAGCAATACTATAATTTATTTTCTTACCCAAAATATTTTATAGTATTAGGGTACACATGCAGTCGTTCTTTCAGAAAAAGTGTTCCGGGGGAGCACACGTAGTATTCTGGGGGTACACTGCTGGTACTATTTTATTTATTATTATATTATAGACGTATTATGTTGGTCTCGTCCGGGGGGCACTCTCAGAGCTCCGGGGGAGGAAGCAGTACCCCCCAAAAACATGTCTGGAAGAAATACTGTACATATGACATATGGGAAAAAGAGATATTTTTAAAATGAACTTTCACTGGCCAATACTTCCTATTTTTAGATGTGGCGTAGTTGTTTTAATTTGTTTTAATTGTTTTAATTTAATGTGAAAATCCAATTAGCTAAAGTAAATACCTCTCTAACCTTGAATTACAATACAACTGGCGGCAATACAACTTCAAAAGTATAGAAATAGCATTAACGTGTTTTACAAGTAGGTGCGATTTCCCAAATTAGAACATACAATAGTTCTTCGTTGCTGTTACCGTATAATTGCGTTCTGTTCTCAAGGAAAGTTTTGAAGGTCAACAGAGAGGATTGTTTAAATAAATAAATAATAAAAAAAAAAAGGTGCCAAATTCAATATTACATACTCTCATCTGAAAAAAAGAAAAGAAAGAAAGAATCTGGAGATTGAAACGAAATCTTGCGGGAAGCTTGCCACCTTTGGATATCCCTGAATTCAGGACTTTGTCTTACAGTGCTCTTCTTGACAGTTTTAGCCTATTTGACGAATTGATTCTAATGCATTTTTATTCTTCCGGCTGGTGTGGTCGAATGGTCTAAGGTTTTAGGTTGGTGATCGCTAGACCTATCCGTTGCGAGTTCGTATCCGGTTCAGAGTATAGATATTAAATATTGCCATTTCATTATATCATTCAGTCTTCTTTATGTAGAACTCAAAAATACTGCACAATCCATTCTTATTTTCAATTATATGTAATATGTATATACAGTATAATGTATGTATGAAGATTCTTGAGAGAGTATTTTGCTTATTTACGTTCATTTGATTTAATAACAATAGTAACATAATAGGATGTCATGCAGCGTAGCAAGTAATAAAGTCTTACTTGTGTTTCGCACACTGTTTCGAATGAATAAAAAAACAAAACTAATGAGAAAAATATCACTCCTAATTGTAGTTGGATATTTTTGAGACTCTTCATTTTGACATTTCCCAAAGTGAACACAATTTTTCAATAGTTTTCAAAAATGTTCCGGTTCGAATTACACACAAGTTTTTGACTCATTTTAGTAATATATATATATATATATATATATTTGTCGAACATCACTTTGTGAGAGTAACTGCATGTATATTTGTAAGTTCTATTCTCCAGTGGCATGTTTACTTATTATTATTATTTGGTCATATGTAAGTTTCAATCTATTTTCTTTATGTATAAAGTGACACTTCATAAGAAATAAAAGGTAACGTGGATTTGAGTATATGAGACTGGTTTTCCTGAAATTTTACGTGTCACATAGTTTAATATAAACTCGTCTTTTATCCTATGTACAGTATTTTCATTCATCTGACATTTAAAAACACCTTACTCGACTGGAAGAACATAACATATTAAAAATGTACTAACTTGTAAATTTGGTTTAACTTGTTCAAACTGTGGTTCACGGACTAAAAGGGTTCTTGAGGACATCGGCCATATGGTCCTTAGTACACACTGGCAGATCGAACATAGGTACAAGAAGACAGGAAAAAAATCAAATGAATTGCTTGAGAATGTCAAAACATTTATAGATTATGCAAATCAGTGACGTACGTAGAAGTTCGTCAAAGGGTGGTGGGAACTGAAGTTCCGAAGTTCATATAATTTCAGGTGTATGTATACATATCATGATATGGTAAATAATTTATTTTTGCATGATGTATTGCTGAAGGGAGAGGTTAAAACCCCGAACTCTCCCTTGCATACGAGCTCCCTCGTGGTTAAACGGTTATTGCAGGCGCCTTCGACATGGGAGGCCCGGGTTCGATTCCCAGCTAGAGCTCATGTGGTTCGGGCCCCACGTTAAGATGTAGGTCCATGTCTCATATAGCCTCGCTGCTGAAAGGAGCGCTAAAGTCAAAATCGAATCAAATCAAATCTCTCTTGCGTACGCCACTGATGCAAATGATAATTTAATATGGTAAAGATTATACATATTATAAATTATATCAGTGTATTATTATGAAATATTCTTAGTAGCTTTCAATTGTTTAAACAAAAGCTAATCTGAGCTACTATGTATTGTACTCTATCAATACCAATATAAAATTTATAAATGTAATATACTATTTTGAAAAGGTAATTATCCTGGTATGAACATATGCTCAACAAAATAATAATAGAATAATAATAAACTTGCAGTGCAAGAGTAATGTTGGCGCGTAGAACATTCACTAATAAAAGTGGTCCTAACTAGAAAATAAATTTGAGGAACGCTAATTAGACTGTTATGCCTATCAAAGGCCTCCGCGCCTAAGATCAATGCCTGAGAAATTAACACTACTCAGTAACAAAGAACATTTGAACATCTACAAGATTGTATACAGTAGAACAATTACAAAACAGTGAAATTTTGTTGTGTTGACTGTCAGCGTAAACGCGTTTTCTAGGATGAGATAGGAAACAAGGAAGATATCGTAATGTGGCCGCATAATCACAGTATGACGTAATCCTGAGGTGTATTACAAAAATAACTATACAAGGATGTAAAAAGAAAACCGTATTTGTAAACTTATCTTACTTTAGCGAACTGTATTCTGTTCGCTGATTTGATAAATCCTGTAAAGTAAGCAATAGTTGCCAGCTTTTAAAATTTAAAATCAAATTGTAGAGTGGAGTTCATTTTAAGTTACAAAATTTAAATATATGTAATATATGATAAAAGCGTTCTCTGTTTAAAGTATATTAAACATTCAAAAATTTACCTCAAAGGTTAAACTTACTCAAAAGTTTAACTTTCCATTAACATACTACTAAGAACAGAGACAAAATTTGTCGTAGTTCATTACTGTGTCCCCGTGTGATCTCTTTATCTGATTCCTGGTAGGCAGGGACTACGCAGGAAGTAGGTCCTAGGGGTCCGGACTAGGGCTGTTCCTAATTCCGGAATTCCGGAATTTTTCGGAACGGAAATTCCAATTCCGGAATCGGAACACAGTTTCAAGACGTTCCGGAATTCCGGAATTTCGGAACGTTCCGGAATTTCGGAACATTCCGGAATTTCGGAACATTCCGGAATTTCGAAACATTCCGGAATTTCGGAACAGTCCGGAATTTCGGAACATTCCGGAATTTCGAAACATTCCGGAACTTCTTATTGAAAAAATAATTTTTGCTGTTACCCCAAACTGAGAGGTGTGCGCAAAGCTTAGCTTTGAAACTGGATATTGATTCCGCTGTGCTGAAGGAAGGAGTTTTGGTCCACGGCAACTGGTTTTGTTTCATTCTCTAGATCCGTTCACTGTGAACGATTGCGCATAAGATTTGGAACTTTGTCTGGTTATCCATAAAGTCTCAATCATAAGTGATTCAGTGTAAATTCCGTGATATTGTTGCAGAAATCGGAACATAGAAATTCGAGCTAGTTCTTCCCTTTAGTTTGGTTTTATTTCGGGAGGGGTCTAAAGCGTTTCGGAGGGTCCAAATAAAATTTGAGGCTAGAATTCATAAAATTTTCTAAAATTGTCCCTAAAAGTAGATTACATTTACAAGAAAGTCGGGATTTCGGGGGGGGGGGGACCGGACCCAGGACCCATCCCCTGCGTACGCCTCTGAATTACAAGATGATTGCTAACTAATTGTAAATTTAACTTATTACTTTTCAGCTCAGCAAAGTAAATTAAAACAACCAACCCTACAGAAATTGATTAGGTCTACCTTCCTCTATGACTTAAAGTAATTTGGAAAGCTTTGTGTACAAACACTCGTCTAATATTTAGTTGAATTAATCAAGGATCACGTAATTAAAAAAAATAATATTAGACGAGTGTTTGTAAATGAGGCTTTGCATTTTTTAAGCCATAGAGGAAGAACAACTTTTGAATTTCCGTCGTTGAGCTGAAAAGTAAAAAAATAAATTAGTAATTAATTAGCATATTTTTTTTTTAATTTTCAGTTACAGAATGCATAATATTACTACCTTCTTACTTGCAAATATAGATAATAAAAATATATTTTAATTACGGAAAAAGAAATATCAAAATGGCATGGCGAAGAATCAAAATAAGAGAAAAATCTCCTTAACTTTTATTAATGAATAAAGTAGAGATAATATGGGAAAAGAAAGCACTGAGGTCATGGATCGTCTCATCAGGACTAACTATAACGAACTATTCAAAAGTTACATATAAAGCTGTACGGCCAGGACTCTGCCTTTCTACATCTTTACACCTACGCCTCTCGCGCGACAGTTTTATTTTTATTTTTAGCCTTAGTTGCCTAAAAATAAAACTAAATTGAAATTTAGTCATTCAAGTTTAAACTCAACCAGTCAAAATTCAATAAAGTTTTTTCATAACACCACAAAATTCTAGTAATTTCTAATGACAGTTTAATACTATGATGTTATAGCTGGTAGGCAGATATTATAGTGGTACCGTTTAGTATCTTACATAATTTGTTACAAAATAGTGTTTAATATTCTTTTATCTTCAGATATATAAATGTACAATTATTATGCTGCTGCCCGTGTTATGTAAAAATATGCATTATTGATGTTACATGAACTTTTTGGAAACTAGAATCAGTATTTCATATTTCAGGTTCAAATCACGCAAAGCTAAAATTAATAATGCATCGCTTGTATTGTATTTAGTATACTGCATGCTGTAAACAGCAAAAAATTTCTTAGAACAAGGGATTACTGTTTAATGTTTTTTGTAACTTCTATAATCATGATGCTACTGCTGTTTTTTTTAAATGAAAGCTTTATCAAGCATTATTTGCATAACTTGTCAAAATGTACAACGAGAGTAAATCGAATAGAGGTGCAAACTTTACATAATATCTTATAATTATTCACATGTACGCGCTACTCTTTTCTTGTCCTGCGACACTTATTTGAATAACTAACTAAATAAAGGTGTCTATCAGTTAAATACTAAGCATTGGAACCTACGTATGAAGATTAGTTCTAACTCTACTAATCAAAATTTTATGCAAGGTGACAAATGAATTGTGTGAGTGAAAAACATTTAAAATTGGTTTGTTGAGAAATTGTATTAATCACCAATATATTATCAATGTTGTGAAATTCTGATGTAAAAGCATGTTACTTTCTTTAAACAATTACATTGATACAAGCCAACAGAATATGTACATTTTCATACAAAGCTGCAATATGAAGGGTAGTTATGCATTCAGATGGAAGGGTCTGCACCAATGACTAACTAACAACAAGAAAGGTAAATGTTCAATTAGAATACCCGAAATTGTGAGTAGCGATGGTAAAAGTTAAAAATGAAAGAAATCATTTCGTAAATGTTAATATTCACATTAAAAGTATTAGCCTAATGTTCATATTTCGCTCTTACGAAATAATTAATTTGTATCAAAAACTATTCGTACTTCGCGTAAATTGATCTTTACAAAAATTGATGTCTTATTTTCCTTGAGTAGAAAAGTTGGCGAAAACTTTCTTTCTCCTGATTTCTGAAATAAATCAGATAAAAAAGATCAATGAGATTTAAGAAGTTTGTTAAGCTAAAAGTCCCTAAAGTCCATTTTATGCGATGCAATTTTCTATGCAATCTTGCATGCTAAGAGTCATGCGTTCAAATTATTTCGTGTAATAATAATTAACATTCAACTTTCCATAGTAAATTGCACGTATTTCACCTTGTTCGGAGATAGAACATGTGCAATCTACCATGGAAAGTTGAATTCTAATTTTTATTACAGGAAATAATTTGAATGCATGTCTCCTAATTTTGCATACATAATTGCCTTGTCTAATATCGTCTAAAGTCTACTTTCCCCTAATTTAAAAAAAAAATCATCTGGGCATTTATATGAAAATTGACATTTAATACATGCTCTTATAACATTTCATCCATATCATTGTTCTCTAACAGTATTATTTTGTAGCACAGAAATTTTGCTTTTTCTTTCAATAGTAATTTACATTTTTGTTGCATTATTTGATGACGTCTCAGGTAGCATCAGTTATACCATTTCAGGGTTTCAGTTGTCAAAATTTTCACAATTATGTATTACTCATGTGTACTCCTTGTACTTTAGATTAAAAGTTCATTAATATAATTCCAAATGACATGACTACAAATGTTTCGTGTGCTCTTGTATTGTTTGCTTAATAGTAAAACAAATATTTTGGAATTAAAATGCCAAACATGTAAATTGTTTCCTTGTTGGTACTTCAAAATACAAAATGGCAATGATTGAAAAAAATGTAAAAGATAAAGATAAAATGCTGTACTTTATTCCAATAATTGGAGATACGAGAATGCATAACTGTTTAAAACATGTTGCTACTATATTCCATAGATACCAAAGTGAAAACGAGAAAGTATTTGCGAGTTAATTTGTGGGATTAAAGCCTTGTAACAATGTTTGAGAACCATTGCCTCAGGACTGTTTCGAACTTTTATATACAAACTTCGAACTAATATTAATATTACGATTCCAGAATCAACAGTGAGCTTCAAAATTTCAGTCTTGAAAACAGTTCCGAAATTCATACTTTAGAGCATTCCACAATTCCAAACTTTTGGAATGTTACGGAATTTGCGGAACATTCCGGAATTTCGAAACGTTCCGGAATTTCGGAACATTCCGGAATTTCGAAACGTTCCGGAATTTCGAAACATTCCGGAATTTCGGAACATTCCGGAATTTCGAAACATTCCGGAATTTCGAAACATTCCGGAATTTCGAAACGTTCCGGAATTTCGAAACATTCCGGAATTTCGAAACGTTCCGGAATTCCGGAACATTCCGGAATTAGATGAATTCCGAATTCCGGAATACGAAATCGAGTTCCGAACACCCCTAGTCCGGACCCCTCTAAATCCCGACTTTTGTGTAAATTTAGTCTAATTTTGGGATGATTTTACAAATTTTAATATATGCCCTCGTATTGAATCCCCCTCCCCCCCAAAAAGTTAATCCTCATTACGTAGCCTAGCTCAATTTTAAAATTCTGGAGTTTCTTCCCGGAAGAATTTCTGGATGTGTTGTTGCTTCGAAATATAAAATAGCAAACTCAAGAATCCATTCTTTCCTTTCAAGCTAATGAAAAAGGAGTAATTTCGATCCTCTTATTGAATAGGGTTCGGTTTGTTAGAGAGGAGGATTTCTGGGATTTTCCTCTTCTGGACTTGTGACATGCATATCTGGCAAGAACTTTGACAATTCTCGATAATGTCTCCCCCTCTCCTTTTTCTTGATATTTTATGAGTCAAGAACTGGTTCCTGGTGATAAATAGATTGTTTATAGATGGCTTTGGATTTGGACGTGGTAGAATAATTTTAACGTAAATTAGAAGTTTACAAACAATAACTTAAATATTACCTCATTAATACATTATGTATATTACTTTTCTTTCATTTAAATGATAAGCCCCAGAATGATTCAGAATCTGAGCGACTTCTCTTTTATCAGCAATTGCGTCTCCTTTCAGTTTCCTTGCGAATTTTCCACTCTGTTTAAAGTTCAGAGTGCACTTTCGCTTGAGGATGAATTCATAACCACATTTAGGAAACAGTCATTGGGAATGTTTCTAGAAATTTAGAGCATGGAACTTTCCGCAGCGTTCTTTGTCGATCGAATGAAGTTTTGAGTGCACGAGACAGCAAAGAATAGCAACATAACATAGTGGAAGTGAACTGCGGGCCCCGAAGCGAGCACAATTTAGTGTAGCAGACAGCCGTGAACTTCAAGAGCCGTGCCTTTCACTTGTTGATGCTTTGTTCACCTAAAAGCGTTGTTGAATTGTGTGGTCGTGGTGTTTAGGAACGTGAGGCTTGTCGCGTAGTCCAATAGTGCTTCTGATGTGTGTTGTGTATCACTGTAAACGCAGACAAGTCATATAACATTATCTCATAAATTACCGTTTAGTTTGTGAGTAAATATTAACAGGTAAGATTTATATAAACCATGTTGTTATATTGTATTTTGTGTAGTTAAACAAGTTTACTGCTTTTAGACTTGAATTTTTGTAGATAGGGCCTAGCCTCTTCTGTTGACTGTAAAGAATACATCCAATGCTATACATCAAAAACTGTACTAACGTATAGCAGATCTACCCTGAATGTGAAATAGCTACTTAATAATAAAGCATAAATCGTATTTTAAGTTGTGTAGAACCAAGGTGACCAGAATTTTCACTTGCGAAAACGGGACGCATACGAATGGGCTACGGGGGGGGGGGGGCATATCTGACTTCCAGATTGCATTTTGGGACTCACCAGTGTCCTCAATTTACAAAATACACAAGTAAGAGTGATAACACACCGTTTCTAACTTTACGTGTATCACACAACAAACAATGGTTCCCGATTGCAAGTTCTACCCAACAATTCTTTTAACTGATTGAACACTCAAAATTCCCACCCAATTCCCACTTGAACCACGAACACTCAATTCCCATTTGAAAATTCAGAAGTTCTAGACACGGCTGAACCTTGGCAACGAGTGTTGGTACGGAAGGGAGTAGAATTTGCATTGACGATTTATATTTTAATAATAATTACGGGACACCTAGGTCATTTTTACTTAAAAACGGGACATTTAGACGTCCCGTTCGAGAATCAGAAAAAAACGGGACAACGGTTGGAAAAAAGGGACTGTCCCGGCTAAAACGGGACGTCTGGTCACCTTGTGTAGAACGGGTAGGTTTACCATAATTACTGATGCAAAACACATTAAAAAAAAAATAATCATATTGTTAAGAGTTGAAATGAAATTTCCATGGGGGTATGTTTAGTACAAGGGGTCCAGAAGCACGTAAAAAACGCAAAATTTACAGGAGAAATGAGTGATACAAGTACTTAGACGTAACATGACGTAACCAAATCTAACCTAACCTAACATAAACCAACGTAAGCTGACCTGAACTAACCTAAAGTAACGTAATATTAGTAGAAATAAGCGAAATTCTATCATTTTTTGGAAAATTATGCGGGATTCTTACACTAATATAACATAAGCTAAACTAACGTAACGTAACCTAAACTAGCCTAACCTAACTTAAACTAACCAACCCTACCCCAAACTAACCGAATGTGAGCAGAAATTACCAAAATTGTAACATTTTTTAGAGAAAAGAGCTGGACCCCTTCTGCTAAACATAGGCCTTTCCATGCTTATAAAATTTCCTGTTGGCTAAAGAAGATGGATGATTAAGAAAAGTGAACGATTATGAAAGAATTGGTGGGATGAGTATGGGGGAGCAAACAGGAGAACCTCGTGAAACTCAGGCACGATTCTTACATTTTGTACTTATTTTTTAAATCTAATATTGTTATGCTGTCAGATTAGGTTTCTGACACCTTATAAGTACAAGCATTTAAAGTAGTGTAAGAGCTACAGAAAATAGCATCCAAGTCCTGCAAGTTGCCTTAGACCCCACATTTAATTTTGATATCTATTAACGAAAGTACGGTTCAACAGTGTATGGACCAAGATTTGGGAGAGGCATAAAAAAAAAAAAAAAAAAAAGTTCACAAAAAGAAATTTTAAGTCGAAGGTCTTGCAGTTTTACTATACGGATCCAAAGTATCCATAGTATAACTAGTAGTAGGAACGGTTTAGAAGCCCTGCAGGGGTTTGTTGGGTTCTGTTCTCGACATGAAATGGCCAAATTGAAGACTTCCCAAATTTTTTCGTACATTTTACAATCTGTGGATCATTATAGTAAAACTACACCTCGAAGGATCGTATTCATCCATGCGGCATACCTATAACTACACTAAGGTAGAAATAAAATAAATAATATACCGTAAGTCTCCTAGCATGTAGTCCTCTATGAAGGACTCAATATAGGCAGCATGTATACTTCGAGACCATATATGTTTTCCTCAAAGTATATTTGTGTAAGAGTAATAGCAAATAGCACTGGGTCCTTCTAGCCCGCTTAGGCTCCCACACTTTCTAGTGGGTAACGAAACTAGTCTCCTTGTACAAGCATATTTATCAATAAAAGGTAAGGGCCACATGCTAAACTTTCTCATTACATTTTCTTAAATTAAATCATGTTATGCTGCGGTTGTAACTTAAATATTGATAAGTGAAATATGAAGATCATAAGGCGTGTTAGGGCAACTTCGTCTGGAGAAAACTCACCCCCAAAAGCGCATATTTTCATAAGAAATAATTTACGCTACATTATATGCTATTAATGAAATATTTTATTTATGAAATGTGAAGAAAATCATCTTAGTCGTTTTTGAAAAAAACGTCCAAAAAGAAACTCCCCTAAGAATAACATCCCTTGTGAATGTCTCGGGACAAATGAGTTGTGCCGTTTTGTTTGGTTACTAACGAAGTATTTCTTTCGAAATAACAAAATTTGCTTTACGCCTTTTTAAGAAAATCTTCCGGAGAAAATGCATCGTCCAAGAGGAAACTACCCATTGTGGATATTTCCAGAAGAACTGAGTTACGGCATATTATCTGATTATCGAAGAAAGATATTTATTTATGAAATATAAACAAAATTATATGAGTCGTTTTTGAGAAAATCGTTCAAAAAGGAACTCACTGTTGACAGTAAAATATCCTTTTTTGGATTTTTCGGAGAAATTTCTTACACCATTGTATAGAGTATTGATGTATGAAATGTAAACAGAATCTTTATAGCTGTTTTTGAGAATTTGTTTCCTATTTTAATTCTAAAATAAACTACCCTTAATTTTGAGGGTAGGAAGACAATTAGAAAATCTTCCCTAGGAATAATAATAAAAATAACAAAAACTTAAGTTTAAAATTTGATGTGGATACGATAAACGGTACGGCCTCTATGTGAATGAACATGTTTACGTCGGGATAGACATCGAAAAATCAGTTTTTTAGTATGTAGGGACCATGAAACGTGTCAGCCCGTTAAAATCTCGAATTGGAGGTTTTTTTTTTTAATACCATACTTTGTTCTGTTCTCTCATCGGACAAAAAGTAAAAATGAAAACCTCCCTAATAATATTTTTAAAAAATGAAATCGAAAATATGTGCTGTTAAGTATGTAATAGTCCATGATAACCTAAATTCGTATGTCAGTGGAGTGTCTGTCTGACATACAAGGCATCTAGTAACATGAGAAACACAGTTTATTTCCATTATGTGTGCATACGCGCATACCCACGGTCGCTGACGCGCCGGTTCCTAGCAAACGCACGAACGTGTTACCACGCCGGCCTATCAGCTTCACCCCGCCCTGACTCGGTTAGATAGCATTCATGCTTTTAGTGGGCACTTAGCATAGGTTGGTATGTGCTTTTTGTACTGTCCGCACGGCGTACGTCATATGACGTGTAAGCACCCCTAAAGTGAATCTGCACTCACGAACAAAACTCTTTTCGTCATAAGAAATAATTTGAGTCACTAGTAGTTTATTTCCTAAAGAAAGAAGTGATAACTTATGAATTAAAATATGGATTCCAAAACTGGGATAGTATTAAGATATGTAGAACGGAATCCTGGAACAATATGAACTTGGGAGAACGAACCTTGATGAAATTTTTCGTATGCTACTGGTAAAGATAATACAAATTCTAATAGTTTATACAGTAGGGATGGCCAAAAATTTTCGGATCCGGATATCCCGGAACCAGTGAGATCCGAATCTCAGATCCGGGTCCGGATCTCGGATCTGGATCCGAAATTCGAATCTCAGATCTTGATTCGTGTCCAAACCTACATCTGAAATTGTGATGATAAAATTGAATATCTAAAATTCGTTAAAACTTTTTTTAGGATTCACTGATATAGTAGGGTGCTGTGCTTTTAAATGTTTCCATAACACATTTGTGTTACCTTTGTTCTTTATTTTATTTTAACCTTGCAATATTTACATGTTGCACGTTCTGTCGAAGTCTCTTTAGTAAAATGTTTCCAAGTTTCATTTTTTCAGAGTATAGTGAACTGTCTGAAAACTAATGTAAATGGTAACAAATTCTTCTGTTTAGCTCCTCTTCGAAACTTAATGTTAGCTTCACATTGGAAATATTTATTTTATTCTTAGAAAATAAACTTTCTTCTTTTCTCATATACAAATGAAATATCTTTTAGATAAGGCCCTTCTAATCGCAGGGATAGTAGACAAAACAAACTCTTTATTAATAGTAGTTTCTGACTCACGAGTCCAACCACCAACAAATGTCATAATGAATATCTTTCACTTCGAAGGTATATACAACAAAAAATATAGACTGATTGGCGTGGAACAACAGTAGATTTTTAAACATACACACGAGAATTTCAGGAGAGCGATATGGTTGTGTTCGTTGTATGACTTTATTACCCAACTTATGGCTTGGCCTTCTGAGGTCGGGAGTTTGTTGAAGGAGTAAATATAAAAGAGATTTCTGTTATTTTTTCTTCACCCTCCTGGCTTCTTTAATCATACATTGCAGGACATAACCAAAACATATCCATGCATCGTATCATTGAAGCGTTTTGTGTTTTGTATATTAAAGTGTTCAAAAATATTTAACATATTCGCATTTGTTCATGTGATCTCAGGTTCAATTCTCGGTGGGAACATACATGAGAAAATTGAAAGCTGAAACAATATGAAAATAGTATATAAAAGTCAGGAAATTGATATTAAAACTTTGGCTATCTATTGGGACTGTAAGGCTGTAGTTAAATTAACCCACACTTTTCGTGAAGACATCTTACGTCGTTATTGTTTATTTACTATAAGCTACCACAGCGTTTCCCAACCGGTGTGCCGCGAATGGGCCGCTGATGTGCCTCGAGGAAATGAAAACAAAATTATTAATTATATAGCAACCAAATTACAAGACAGGTAAAATGTGTATTTTTGTTTCACATTACTATGAACCTCTACAATGGAAAAAAATACTGTAATTGTAATATATTAATGTATATACATTCATTACTACTACACAGCCTGTATTTCGAAAACATAATTTTATTAATATTTAAAAGTTGTGACGTATATTAACCATGTTAATAAATCATAAGTTTCACACTGTGTTACTTGTCTGTGCATTTTTAATGTTCAAAAAAAGTATTTATTATCATTGTTATGACCATTATTACTTCTTTATTGTTACAGGTTATTTCGTAACTTGAAATTTTAAAATCTCATTCTACCCTTTCGACAAAGCAAACACTCATACAAATTACCTCCATCTGCTTTAAAAGTACAAGTGATTCGTTTGTTATTTAGTGATCTTCCTTAATGAAAGGTTGGATAGAGTCTTCAAAAAGTAAGTTTATTTTTAAAAGCCTGAGTCCTATATTTCATTGGAATTGTTTTCTATTTTTGAGTTAGAATGAAAAACTAGGAATGCAATGGATATACCCGATTGCAATGAAATGAGCTGAGCGAGCTTAAACTACGTAATCAGGAAGCGTTTTTCGGTGATTATTCCTCGATGGTACATCGGATTTTTTATTTCGACCTATGTTGTCACTCAGCACGACATACTCTATCAGCGTGCTAAGTTTGGTTGAGATCGGCCAAACGGTCTAGGAGGAGTTCGCGGACAACCAAACGGCTAACCCGAGTATAAGAGCTTCGCTTCGCTCAGCTCAATAAGTATAATGATTTACGATGGGGGAAAACCAGTGATCGAGCTTTTTTCTCTGTGAGAAGGTGGACAGTAATCACAGAAAAAATTACGACGGTATTTTCTATTTACTACAACTGCTACTAATAATAATATCTATGAGTGTGCCGTGAGAATTTAAGTTACACCCGTAGTGTCCCGCGAGAATTTAAGTTACACCCGTAGTGTCCCGCGAGAATTTAAGTTACACCCGTAGTGTCCCGCGAGAATTTAAGTTACACCCGTAGTGTGCCGCAAGTTGAAAATGGTTGGGAAACGCTGAGCTACCAGATACATCCTCAGGGGCCATTTTATACTGTAGTAATCAACATGTGAAAACATTGGAAAAGGAATGAAAGGAAGGTCTCGAGAGCCTTAGATCAAGGTACTAACCTAGCATTCGCCCAGTATAACTGAGGAACAACCCTGGAAAATCCTCAGTCAGGATGGCTGGTCTCCGAATTCGAACCCGGTATTATCCAATTGCGAAGCAAGAATCTTAACAAGTAGCCTGAGCTCGCTCCGTATTATTATTATTATTTATTTAACGTAATGTTTTAAAATTAGTGCAAATTAAACCGTACTTTCTTTATTGCTGATGTTATAGTTAATAAGCCTACATGAGACATCAGTCTCCCATTAAGAAAGAATACTAGAACTGGAATTCAGGAAGCAGGGGTGAAGAGATTAATAAGGATGAGGAAACTATGTACGATGCAAAAACTGAGTAATTATGACTTCGTCACAGATATATTCACTTACATACGTCAATTAATATTTCTCTGATACAGTGCACTCTTACTTTCTATAGTGGCAGGAAAACGGCCCGCTTTAGTAAACGAACACACTAAGCACGTGCGCATATGCGCAATGTCCGTGCAAAGAAACATAGGTAAAACTAGAAAAAAGAATAGGGTAAGCGAGGGGAAAATGATAAACCGCCCTTCAACTTGGAAAAAAGAAAAAAAAAAACTAAAAATAACTAAACTTAAAGCTACGAAAGGCGCGAGGCGAATTTTATTGAAAAGATTGTTTTTTCTTAGTGATTAGTTGTGCTAACTATGAACATGAATTAAAAGGAAAACAAGTAGCTAGCCCTGAGTTTCCCAAACTAGTTGAAAAGAAAATATTGGATAAAATTTAATAATAAAGAAACAAACTAAATTCTTGGCACGACAGTCCTTTGGTTTCTACCAGCGGGCTTACGTTGGAAGTGGGGATGTGTAGTCAACGCATCGACACCCGAAGTACCTAATGCCGGTTTTCTAGACTGCAGTCCGCTACCTCTTACTTAAGATAACTCCCCAATTGTCCTCACGATGCTGGGTCAACATCGAAATTGTTGAGTGCCTCTCCGGGAATTGAACTCATGACCACGGGCACCTAAGACACGCTCTCTGTCTTCTGTAGACGAAAAGCTATAGTTACCCACGTTGTCTAATACAGAAATAAGTTCTGATTCTCTAATAGCTGCTGATGGTGATAGTCAAGGTTCACCGAAGCATGATCCCAAACCCAAACTGAGATATTGATGTCACTGGAATACCTGAAAAGTCATTGTGGGTAAGTGAATTGCCCACTTGTCAGGATAAAGGGCGATGGTGATGTGAAATGCGGGGCTGTCAGAGGTACTACTTATGATAATTGGATTTATAATATTCTATGTTGCCATAAACCCTCTTCAAGAACAAAACTGTTAATCTTAGCTTTGAAAATGTTACATAAGGAGTTTTATTGCTATCATTAGGTTGCATTAGGAATTATCAGACTTATTTTAATGCTTAACTTTTACATCTCTTCTGATTTACGAATATTTAAATCGCGATTATCCCCTTAAGGTCAATTAGTGATATTTTAAATCATTTCGAACCAACTTTATATATGGTTAGTCTTGTTATATGGGAATAATTGAGACCAGAAGCAGTCTACAGGCTAAGTCCGAAAGAATCTTGGCCGACCTCCTGATAAACCACGTCTTTCAGCAAGGTGAATTGTGGCAATCCGATACCCACATGAGGAAATCTTCGGTTCAGTGTGAAAGCTTCCATAAGAACCAGCACTCTAATCAGTGAAATGTGCTTTGCTAATTTTTATTCAATGTGAAAGTACCTAACTTTATTGCTAAAAAACAAAAAGGCATTTATTTCAAACAAGTTGCCATTACAGTTTTCGTATTTGAACACAACACTCATGAAAAGTCATGTTAAAGCGCAACTTGCCCCTGGAAAAGAATATTTATCTGTTTTTAGTTTCTCGTGTTCCCCAAAGTACCAGTACATGCGGAATTGGTGCTCGCCTTCCGCTCGCATTACCTAGGTAAAACGGCTACGATCTTGGTACTAGCACTTGTTTCAGTGCCCAGATCTCAAATATTTATCTTTCAGCCTGATTCCATGTATGAATCCGAAATTTCAAATCTAGATAAGGGGCACCAAAATTCATAGTTTATTCTCGGTGTTCATATTGTGATTTGCTAAATAATTATTAAATCTAATTGTAAGGTATACATTTGATATTTAGAGCAGACTGAGCAAGATAACTTGTCTTAACTGTTTGTTTTCTTAACTGTCAATGAAATAGGTGTATTGAGGAATTTTAAATATTCGAGTTTTGTATTCCGGTTTCAAATATAAATATGTGTGTATTTCATCTCGGTCTTGCAACCGGGTGGACCTAGATTCGACATTCGAATTCTCATCCGGGTCAAATCAGATTATTTTTTAGTAAGGCAAGCATTTGATCTTTTGTGTAGAATGAAGGAGACAAATAGACTTGTCAATATCCGTCTAATTTTCTGTTTTATTCTTCACTGTCAGGACTTCGTGCAATTACTTTCGGTGAATTTTTGATATTCAAGTTTATCACAATTTGGGTGGGATGTGAGTTTGGATAAGAATCAAGATCTGAGATTCGGATTTCGGATGCAGATCCGAATTTCGAATCCAGATCCGAGATTCGAGATCCGGATCCAAATGATTCGGACCCAATCAGATCCGGATCCGGCCATCCCTATTATACAGTTATATTATTATTTGTGTAAAATATTCTTGGTAGTCTTCAAGTATCAGTTTTTCTATTAATACCAATTTAAAATTGGGAATTTTGAATAATATTTTTAAAATACGTATAAGTAAATATAGTGAGTGGTATGTGATTAAAACAATAGAGTAATAGAAGAACTCAGATATTTAGCCTGCACGGGCCGAATGTTTCGGCCCAAGCCCAATCTAGCCCGAGTGTAGATCCAACAAAGCTTAGCCCGATTAGTTTTAAAAATTCTTGTCCCGAGCCTGGTTCGATAGTTCTTTTTAAAATTCTTTACTGACAACTTTGACTGTCCACTCCCTGGTATCCAATGGTTGGATTGAGCATATTCTGGTGTTTAGACGCATTATCAGAAGAAACTTTATTACGCATATTGACTTTTGTTATTTATTGAAGGAAGGGTGTGACTGCCGACTAGGGCAGACAACTAATCCTGTACATAGCGAAAGTGGAACCGCCGCTAAGCAAAACTAACTGTAAATATTATATTGTTTATATAATACCTTTTACTCCACCTCCGTACACAGACTTCTACGTTCGACTTTATTCCTTATTCCAATTATTGTTTAACGGAAATGATTATTAAAGAACTGCAATTAATCGGCCCGACCTAAAGAGAAAGCAATGTCCGTGCAGGTCACCATTGCACGGATTCAGACTTCCATTATAATAGCAGTGTACAGATGCAATCCCTTTATTTATTTAGGCAAATAATCGCATGGCAGAGTAGATTTCGATTTTATAAAACTAAAGGAAAATACTGTATAACGTGTGGCTTTGGTGTGTATGGTCCTGGCCTTGACCGAGCATTTTAATGTAGTTTGGGAGCTAATTAAATTAAGATGAATTGTATAGAGTGATAATATTCGCAAAAGTGAAGTCAAATTCGAGAGACGGATATTGGAACTTTCACCAATTAATTTTACAAATTGAATCAATAAGCAGAGAATAATCCGGGCTTTTTTTTTCTTTATTTTATTCTAGAGTGTTTCATTATCGAAGGTATGTTTCTGAAGAGTGAAATTAAGGGTTCTTATCAATGACTAAATTTAAAAAAATAAAAAAATAAAAAAAAATTAAAAAGTGCACGAATCATTCTGTGATTATCTATTCGGAAAGTTCGAAAATTATCTTCTCAATTATTTCGAATAGTTTTATTCTTTACAAATTACATTGGAGATGGAAATTTACGGAAAACGTATTGACATTCTATTGGTCATAGTTGAGCCTTTGCACTGAACCTTGAACGGGTGTTGAACTTTGGTCTAGAAAAGTTAGAAGTAACTGCGGTGGGATACTGACCAACTGAGCGAAATGTGGTCTAAAACCCTTCGTGGTTACTGTGTGCGCAAGGAAAGGTGGCTTTTGACAGTTGGGTAGAGCACGTGGAGTACTGGAGGCACTGTTGCCAGAGGCTCCGCAAAAGAGACAGCAGCTCTGGCGATAAACTTAAGACATTTAACAAGTCATCTCAACTACCGGCAGTAGCGCGGTTAGTGACCTTCGTTGCCTAACAACAGCGTGAAAGAATACTGCTGTGATTGGCGAACAATCTTCCCTCTTGTTTTCTTTACAACATGTGCAGTTATCTGTCAGAGGCCACCTTTCATTAACTCGATAATAGACGTTTATCAATTTAGACTTCCTTGTGTTGGTCGGTATGTAGTCAGTACATGTGCTTCCCTTCCAGTTTTTTTTTTTTTTTTTTTTTTTTTTTTTTTTTTTTTTGACAGAAGTTTGGCTTCCTTAATTCGAGTATCTTCCCAACTGTATCACAATACTGAGTTAACCACCAACCAGCCGATAATCCAATGTATTGAAGTAAAGTTGTCAAGGTTTATCTTTGAGTTATTTGTCAAATGCGCATTTAATATAAAAAAAAGATTCTTTTTTTCTAGTTATTCGTAGAAAAAATTCTAGTTATTGTCTTGTAGGAGGGAAGTATACAATATTATCTGTATTTAAGACGTTGCATAAAATATTAAACTTTATTTCAAGTGGAACTGTCAATACGTAGGCCAGAAGAGTGACTTCTTGCTACTGAAACCAGAGCGTCTTAAGTTGAATTTATTCCTTTTTCATTAAGTTTTTCAGCAAAAGTAAGGAATAACCGGGAAATATGTTGCTGTCATATATTACTGAAGTAACATTTGACGTATCCTTCGTATTGTGTTGTAATTTAATTTAACGATGATTTCGTTTAAGTATTTGCCAGGAGTTAGTTTCAACTTCAGTAGAAAATCTTGTTGTGTAGTCGGCATATAATTCTGTATTCGTGAATTAAATTTATATAATATCTGCATAAAGTGTGTGTGTGTGTGTCATTAGTAAATGACAAACAACAGTCTGATGATTAACAGTGTATTTTGTCACATATGCCATATATAAACAAATAGCATTTTCTTCCAGCAAAATAAATAAGTCGGCTACGCAGGAATTTATTTCGCGGGGTCCAAACTCAATATGAGGGAATTTTATATTAAAATTCCTAAATTATCCCTAAAAGTTAGGCTAAATTTATACAAAAGTCGAAATTTCGGGGAGTCCGGACCCCCAGAACCCACCACCTGCATTTGTAATGCCACTAAAGTTCATTTTTTAATTCTCGAATACTACTGTACGCATAAGGTTCTGCATTTACAGTCATTTTTTTTAAACTCAATAAATCCATCGATTGGTATAGGCCTACGTCTCCTTGAAAAAGAAAGAAGAAAAACGTTAAACGCTAGTCATAATGTAGATTTCTAAAAACATGTAACTAATTTATGCACGCAATTTGATGTTTTTTTTTTCCTCATCTAATTATTGATTTCTGTTTGTTCTTTTCAGATTGGGAAGGTAATCCGAGCAATACCTTTCTAGACAAGAGGCCGGAAGAGCAAATTCTAACAATGACTTTCAACAAGGTGTCTCGTCACCGCCGACGCTCGGAAAGCCCCCAACCTACTGAAGTAGAAGTGGAAGGCCAGGCACACTTGTGCTTCTCAGAAGATGGATCTTGGTTCCAGGGAGTTTTGGAAACACCTGATCATACCTCGTTTGGACTATACGGACATCGGATCAGCAAAGATTATGACGTGGACAAGAACAGTCCTGATGGTATTCCTGTTGAGTATGATGTGACACTTGCTGATCTCGAGACTGGTTCCGCGTATTCGTTGAAAAAAGTTAGTGGACGAAATGGACAGTTGTGCACGTTTCATTGTCAGAAAGTCAGCTTTGTCACAAAAGATGTGTATCGCGGTATTAAAGCTGACATGATTATACAAAAGTTTCTGGGTTCAAAGTTGGTGGGTGAAAACTGTCATGTTTTTGCAGGACCCATGAAGGTGTCTTTCAGTGAAATGCAGCCATCTGGTCAGGCTTGGTGTCTTTAGCTGATTAAAGACGCGTACATTGACATAACTGTGTATGTATGCACAATATAACGTATGTGTGAAAGTGAGTGACTGTGATATTCAGTGTACAAGGATTGCACCAAATTATTCGTCCATTTGTGTGCAACTAAAGCTGTGATGTTAAACCAAATAATTTTCCTTGCGTTGTATCTCAAACTTTATTCCAGAGTCTGTGAAAAAGGTTTTACATCATAAGAGTTTGAGACGTGTTGAAAACGCATAAAGCTTAATTGTGTTCAAATTATATATTATGTTTAAAGTGCGAGCTTTTCAATACCTTCCTGTTGTATTAACAGAATTCTATCTTGTGTGTTAACAGGCACTTTTTTGTGTAAGATGAATTAACTTACTCTGCTTTGTAAATATTAACTCAATACGCAAGTATTTAACTTTTCTTACTTATCACTTTTCTATCAGATTAAATAAATTATTTTTGTTCAAATTTTGTATCCTAATTTAATTAGTATACTTCTTTTAAACCTGATGCAGAAAATTTTGTTGTGAATTATTTAATATCACTTTTACTAAGAATTATTGGAATTTTACATTCGCACGAACATTAAGTAGATAAATGGGTTTGTCTATTATATATTTAATACTTCTGGGCTTACATAGTTGTGCAAGTTCCACCTTTCTGTCAGTTTAAGACTAAAAGGTGCACACATTGTAATATACATGGAGACATGGGAAATAAATCTTGATACATTCGATGCATTCTACATTAAGTTGAATGCAACTTTTTTGGTATTGTTGGGTGGAATTGCTACAATATTATTTCAAAGAAATGTTCTTTGATTTACATTAAAAAAAAAAAAAAAAAAAAAAAAATGCAGAATTTGTTTAGTGGTATCATTGAGTGAAATTGCTGCAATATTTGCTAGCTGTACTTTATCCATTTATGTTCCTTTAAGTATTATGACCTTTGCGCTAAAGGTTTTACGTATGTTCGCAAGCGAAATACCAAAAGATAACAGAAGTGAAAGCTTTCAGCACACACGATTTTTACAGTTTCATTGCTAGATGTGGACGAGGTAATGTTTTGTTTTAGGTGCTGAATCGAATAACGAACTCTTTCATACGTCCACAAATGAATGATATCCTCAAGTTTTTGAGTTCCATCTCTATCAGCCAAAACAGAACATACCCTTTAATCCTGAGTTTACTTATAAATGAGCAGATGGCATCAACAGGGTTTGGCTATCATATTGTCCTATTCATTTTTTTTTTTTTTGGGGGGGGGGCGTGTGCGTAGCTTATTCTGAAGATTGAACAAACACGTTTCTTAAAGATTCTGTACGTCAGCGAGTAAGAGAACATGAGCCTTCCAAAATACATCAGACTAACGTGGATGCTTACGTATCTAACAAAAGGGAACAGTTTTAAGAAACTACTTCCTCATGGATAGATAAAACAGCGGCATTATCAGGTTGAGGAGAACAGTCAGGTAATGCATCGAGTTGTCGAAGTGCTGAAACTCATTGATAAATGACGGCTCACTTACAGAGGAAAAGGAAATGAAGCAGCGTATAGAGCGGAAGATACAGCTACAGATCACTGAAACTTTTTGGATGTTTTTCTTTTGCTGAACAAATTTGACCCTCCGCTTAAAAATAATTTAGAGGTCATCGTGAAGAGTAAACTGAGTCATGTACGAAGAAGTAAGCAGGATGATAGTCACGTAACTTTTAAAAAGTACGGTGAATATGTTTTGGATGCTATCAACATACTTATCAGAGAATATATTTCGAAAGAAATCTCAGTTGGAATATTTTCTGTTCTATTGGATACTACTGAACAGTCCAATGCTCTATTGTTTTACGGTATGTTGTTAAAACCGTTGCCAAAGAAAGAAGTGTTGGCATTGAAAATGCATATCCACCACAGGCCAGTATCTTTGCGGTTTACTGTTGGAAATTCTGCAGAAGTTGAATCTTGATATTAAGAAGTGTATTGGAAATCCAATCGATGGCGCAAGTAACATGCAAGGACAATATTCGGATTTTTCAAAACACCTATCAGCAGGGATTTATTTGTAGCCAGGGAAGCCTGGGAATTTCCCCCTTCTAAATTTTGACTTCCCTGTCTCTAGGTTTAATCCAGTCTTCCCAGCCTGGAAAGATGTTTTCCCCCTTTCTTAAGTTATAAACTGTTTTGAAGTCCAATGATTCAACTTCATGTTTTAGTAGCGATTCTTTATTTTTTTCAGTATGTTTATTGTCACGAGCTATGTTGGTCTTGTTTATAAAATTGCTTCCCGAAGGATTGTTCATAGAGTTGCTTTCAGTTTCTTCTGCAGAGTGTGAGAGAGGCTTTTCCAACTTAAACTCACAGCATACTGACGCTAGAAACCATTTATCTGTAAAAACCCTCAAATCTCTTCTTTCCATAAACGTTAATGGGCCAGACATTACTTCTTTCAATGCAGAAAAGTATGCCTTCAGCTGGATAAAAAATGGATATCATGCTGCTACCGACAAACCAACTGAAAAAGGCGGTATCCAATGTAAACCAACCTCCTTCCTTGAGGTTCGCTGTGAAAATATTAATTTCTAAAGACAGTGTTAGATAACACGCCGTAAATCATGCTTTAGCTTAACTCAAGGTGAAATTGGCAGTCAATCATTTCTTGTGATTTTGTAAAAACTGTAAATGTTGTAGGCTACAATGGCTGTTTCAATTTCGAGAGTAAAAGTGAAAGAAAAGTTAAAGTATTTTTTCCTAGATAGCATCATATTGGTAATTGTTTAATAGATGCTCATGATTCTTCGGAGTCCAGATTACAGTATTTGTTCAATTCTGGATTCGTTTTAATGCCAGTATATTTTGTTGACCAGAAGTTTACTTTTAGCAGAACAGTGCTACGGTCACACACCCCTAAATCTAATTTTATTAAGTAGAAGGAGCAAGCGCAAAAACTCATTTATGATATGAGGAATGACATTTAATACCGCCTTTCCCCTTCTATTTAATAAAATCAGGTTCAAGTGTATGTGCACCTATCACTGTTTTGCCCAAAGTAAACTCTTACCTTTTATCGTATTTTTTTGTTCGGGCGAGGAATTTGGTTTTCAAAGACCAAATTAGAACGGACTAAAGAATTATTTGTCATAACAAAACTGTTTAACGTAGGAGTGTGACACTTGTTATGACAAGTTGTGCAGATTGCAATGTAACTATAGGGCTTTTACTGCATGCTGCACACTTGTCTTTAGCAGTAGGACAAAAAGTAGCAAGGTAACACATGTAAACTAATCTACCTAACCAAGTCTTATCTAACGTACCTACCCGTATTTATCATAAAACTGTTTTTAAAAAGGTGAAAAAATAAACTTGGGAACCGCCTATCAAACTAGTAGCATTATTTTAAAGTAGGTAGGTTTAAAAATAACGTTGTTCCAATCCGGCTTTAAAGTTGTTCTGTAATACCGAACACACTATTGCATAAACATTCCCCCCTTCTACAAAACCCACAAATAAATCACTGCCTATCAGTTACGTGTGTCGTGTTACGCTCGTATACTCAATCTTGTTATATGTGATCTGCCAAAAAGTTGTATTGATTCTCTGTCATTGTTTGTTTTGCTGAATGGCTGTTATTCGTGAATATTATCCGCGAATGGCCGTTAAGATCAAATGTCAACACAGTGGTCTTACAATTATTACGGAAACAAGATGGTGGAAAACACTCTATTTTGGAGAAAACGTTTGGCCATTTTTCGAACCCAGAAAGTGCTTTGTATATACATAGAGTTGAACATAACAATGAAGCATTATCAAACCACAAGCTAAGTATAAAACGAAAGGATATATAAAAAAGATATTCTCAAGTTCAAAACAATTCTGACAGCACAAGTGTTCCTGAGAAAATTTCAAATGACGTCCTCTCTGTCAAACTATCTCCAAACACAGGGTGCTTGAGTACTGTAGTTATATCGAATAATCAGACTACTCTGTCACAACTGAAAGAGCAGAGAGATGATTTTGAATCTGTCAAGAATGCACCACTAAGATTTGCAGAATGGGCCAATAATAAATTTGGGTATGTCTACTGACCTGTCGACGAGGTGGAAAAGAACGTTTCCCTATGAATGTGAAGAGGAAACTGCTTCTGATATGATGACAAGGTGCTGCATCGAAGCATTCGATACAATATTGAATACGGTAATTTCGAGTATTTCTTCAAGAAGCAAGATACTTTATGGATTGTTTGGACCCTAGGAACTTCAACCAAGTAAGAGATCTTCAAGACTTCCAGCTACCGATAAACTAACTTACCTTATGAAAAAGTTTAGTAAAGAAGTTTCCAAGGATTCTGTAAATGTCTTCTCTTAGAATTTTGAAGGAGGTGGGAATTTTTGAAAGTCAGTCTTGACAACGAGTACAACAGAGAAGAAACGATAGATTGTGCTGATGGCACAACTGATTGAGAATTGCAAGAAAATACATTTCTTCAGAAGGAAGGTAAATGCAAAACACTGTTTTTTTTTTTTTTTTTTTTTTTTTTTTTAAAGGTGTAATTTGTACAGTAATGCTTATCCAGATTTGCTACTAGCATACAAATTTCTACTGACTTTGCCCGTAGATAACATGTGAAAGAATTTTTCAAAATTGAAATAGGCCTACATTAAAAATAGGTTAATTAGTACCATGTCTCACGAACATTTGGAGATATTTATGTTAATGTCTATTGAAAAAAGATTTGTTAAGGAATGCTTCGAATTGAAAGGTGATAGACCTTACAGCATTAAAAAGTAGTACACCAAAACATCTGCTTTAATTTTGTAATATAGCTAACGTACTCCTTCAACTTCGTATCATACTTTGAAAAATTCGGAATAATATACTGATGAAAGAACATTAGGTTTTAATTGTTAATACTATTGACTTATTGTAGAAAGAAAACTGTGCAGCTTGGTTTGTGAAAGTAAGATACTAGTGGCCCTTGAGAGAAAAAGCCCTCATGCCCTCCTAGTGATGCCTATCCTCCCCTGGCTATATCAGACATGGACCTACTCATTAACGTGGAATCCGAACCACATGAGCTCCCGCCAGGACTCGAACCCGTGTCTCCCACGCCAAAGGCGTGTACCTATATATATATCGGCCATTCCATCGTAACGGGTGTTATATTTGGACGAATAGAAATTGTTATACTATGTCCTTACTGGGTCAAGATATATCAAACTGCCTCAAACATCATCGTTTGTCTGTGTATTTAGTAAACCCAAATTTATTATTGGCTTAATACATATACATGATTACACATATACATGATACGTACATGTACACCTTGTCTCAAAAAGGTTGAGCGCATTCTTTATTGGTGTTTTGAGGCAAAAATTTTCTAAGTCCAGCTTCGGGTATCTTCGGGAAAAAGTAAGCCAGGTTCGAACCTCCAAGCCAGCCTTTGCAATCGGGAAAAAGTTTGCAGATGTGTTTTTCTTCTTTTAAATATAATAAGACTTGTTACCAAGTGTTTAAAAAAGCAACATTGATTGAAATACTTAATGATACAATATTTCGAAACCTTGCACATGCTTGTTTGTCATTTAGCTCTCTATACGTAATGGAGCATTTAAATACGTTAAAGAATCTTTCCATATGTAAAAGAATGCTCAAAGTTAAGAAATAGAACATAATTATCGCCTGAGTACTAAAATAAAAGTCAAAGTAGAACAGAAACAGCGTTTGTCATGGATATGAATGTCATAATTATCTTGAGATCCGTTATACATCGCTAGAAGCTTAGTTCTAGAAGTCCTTGTGTTAGCTCATTGGTAAGCTGTTGGATTTCAAATTATAAGGTTGTGAGTTCGAATCCCATCTGGATCAATACTTTTTTAAAATTATATTTTCCGCAATGCATGAAAAATTATATAAAATAATTATATTAAAATACATAAGTTGTTTATATATAACATAATAATTGCAGAACATAGTAATTATTATGTTTAAAATATAACATCTGAGATAATTTTCACAGTAGGTCGTTATTATATATGAGAATGTTAAATACACGTTAGGAAAATCGTTTAATAGCAATAAATAAGTTATGTAGTGTATTTATTTGCAGCTATTTGTCATACAGATTTAACTTCTCAATATTCTCATTACAGTATGTTATTTATATTCGTGAAATACAGTATATTCCTACGGATATAGAAAGTGTATAAACAGAGTATCCAAAGTCGTATCCTGCTTCAAGACACATAGCTTTTCCCGATCCCCTTAACGTCACGGGAAGAAACACAAATTCTCTTTAGAACGGAATGTCGTTACTTAGAGTCTCATTCGAATACGTTGAATATGCTTTTGTGTATTCATCTCTCTCTCTCTCTCTCTCTCTCTCTCTCTCTCTCTCTCTCTCTTTCGCTTTGTTTATGTGTGTGTGTGTGTGTTGCAGAATATCCCAAGTTGAATACAACATTTGCAAAGTATATGAGCATCATTGTCATCGAATACCAGAAATTGAAAGTCGTATTTCTTCAGGTTAGGTTTGCGTGTTCATGTTAGCTCACTGGTAGAGTACGGACTTGCCACTGAAGAGGTCTTGAGTTCAAAGCCTACAGCTAATTATCATTCTTTTGTTAGTAGGATTGCACAGAAATCGGATACAAGGAGTGGTTTACTTCTAGAAATATTTTCAGAAGCGTTTAGGTAGCCCTGAAAAGGGCTGTTTTCGGGAGTTAAGGCGGGGTCATTAATATTGTGTCCAAGACCCTTCTGAATTTATTACACGCTCCATTCTTCTGGGCATGGAATCTATTACATGGGTGACAAATCTATCTCCTTCCCCTACCTCCAGCCATGCTTCGGAAACAAGATGCCACAGGTCATCCTGAGTTCTTGGTGGATCTGCCTCAGGCCAACTTTCCCTTAGAGTACGCTTCACTTCTGCTCACATATTTTCCATGAGATTGAGGTCTGCTCCACGAGGCGGCCAGTCGATTAAATCAATCTCAGGGTGCCCTGCGAACCATTCCTGAACCACACGGGAATTATGTATTTGCGACTGGTATTGCTGGAACTGAATTACACCATCAGGCTGAAACAGATGGCACCTTGATATTACTGATAATGTCTAAGTACTGAGCATTGTCCAGATGTCCTTCAATTCTATGAAGCTGTCCTGCTCCGCGACTGGAAATCCAACCCCAACATAAAATAGATACATGGCCACTGCGATTGCAAGCAGCCACATATCCATGGTCATATCGGGTGCCTCTCGGACGATACACGAAACGGCGTCCCTCCTTTGATGTTGTGAATATGGATTCATCTGAGAAAACTACGTTTTCCCAATTGAGACCCACATTCGCCTGTGCAAACGCGAGACGGTAAATTTTGTGGTCGTCTGAGAGTTTTTCCTTCACGGCAGCAACACGGCCACGTAACCCAGCATGACGAAGCCTTCGCAGAGCTGTATGCTTACTACCAGGAAAGAGAGAAGCTTCCCTTATCTGTCTAGACGTCCTTAGTGGGTCTAACCGGGCTTCATTTACTAATCTCGCATCTTGGGCTTTGGTTGACACATGCGGACGACCAGGAGATCGTAAATTACCAGTCTGACCTGTAGCACCATATTTCCGAATTCATTGCCTTCCTGTAGAGGCCGGGACACCTACTCGCCTGCTAGCTGCAGTTGCAGAATAACCTTCCAACTCCCATAAAGTAATTACTGCTGTACGTCTATCCATAGTTACCAATGTTCTGAGCTGTGAGAAGAAAGCAATAGGTAAAAGCTAGTACCTGACGTGTGATTGGTTACTTGCACGACACGCCTATTGTGGGGAACAGCGTTGCCAGATCTAGCATAATGATGCTAGATCTAGCATAATTTGCATGTCTCTAGCACCTAGCATCTTGCTTTTAGCATCCTGCCCAAATCTAGCACAATTTCAGCAAGTTATCAAAAAGCCGTAAAACCTGGAGAAGTTGGTCGTGGGAAGAAAAAGAACGGCAGAAATGTATCCTCTTCCATTGATTCATACACTCGGTAAACCATAGAGGCAGTCTTATTTTCCTAAGTAAGTTCGGAACGGCTTTGGGCTTTTTTTTTTTTTTTTTTTTGTGGCTCCACCCAGGGTTTTCTAATCCTTTAACTCCGAGGCATGGGCGGAGCTATGGGGGCCATTCTCCCCCCAACTTTTTGACAACTTCACCATCTTTACTTCTGACTTCATGATCATATTTATTCCTGAAATGACAGCTCCGAGACCGACCAAAAATCTGCCCCTCCCCCAGCAGACGATTCCCAACTCCGCTTATGCTGCGAAGTAATTTTCTTTCAAAATATGTAAACAAAAACTTTGCATTCATTTATACGATATATACGCCATTGAGTTTGGCAACGACTGCAGTAATTTAGTTGAGTTAAAATTTTGGTGCGTGAAGTATTGAGTTCTATCCATGCATTCTTGCTCTCTGTGTATTTGAAGTTACGTTATCGTATCTCAACTTTGTTTTTTTTTTTTTTTTTAAACTCCTGAATTAGTAATTATGAGGATCTAGCATAATTTGACCGAATCTAGCATAAGTTCGATCAGGTTTTGGAATAATTCCGAGCTGTGAGTCTGGCAACGCTGGTGGCGAACGACTTGGTCAACGACTCGCGAAAGAAATCTGAAAATGGTGCGCCGTAATAATAATAATAAAAACAGTTTTTATAAAGGAATATTAATATATACGAAAAGCTGTTTAAAGAATGAATTGTTATACTGACTTTACACGTATAAAAACATATACCATATACCAAACAGATTGAGCGATATGATTATAGCTGTTTTGAGACGAACACTTTCGAAGTCCAACTTCGAGTGTCTTCGGAAAACAGTAAACTAAAGCTGCTGGTTCGAACCTCCAAAGCCAACCTTAGTAATCGGGAAAAGATGTACAGATATGTTTTTCCTTCTGTTAAATATAATAAGACATGTTGAAATGGTATAAAGTGTAGAAAAAAGTAACATTGATTGAAATACTTAATGATACAATATTTCGAGACTATGTATTCACACTCTCGTTTCGTCATTGTGATTTCCATACGGAAAAGAGCATTTACGTATGAGCTCAGTTATATTTCAGAAGCAGCTTCCGAAAAGCGGTCATATTAGCTCAGTGGTACACCACCGAGCGTTTAAATCGTGAGTTCGATACCCGTTCAGGTGAGATTCCTTTATGATATTCTACTTTCCTCAATGCATGAAAAGTATGTAAAATAGTTACATTACAATTCATCAGTTGTATATATATTTTCATATCATCAGTTGTATATATGAGTTGAATATATATATTCATATCATCAGTTGTATATATCAGTTGAATATATATATTCATGTCATTTCACAACATAAGTAATTCTTATCTTTAAAATATAACATCTGAGGTATTCACAGAACGTCGGTGTGTTATGTGTGAATATTGAATACAAATTTAAAAAATCGTGTAATAGCAATAAATAAGTTATGTAATGCATTTATTTGCAGCTACTTTCATCGCAGATAACTTCTCAATATTCGCATTACAGCATTTAGGTAGAGCATATCGAAAATCGGATCGTGGTTCAAGACAAAAAACTAGCTAGCCCCAAACTGTCACATAAGAAATTCACGAATCGCAAAAGTAAAGGGAAGAGATTGAGAGCGGTAATTCCTTAATCGCTCTCTCTCAACTCTCTCTTATCTGCATTTATACATATAAAAGTGTATGTATGTATGTTCCATCATAACTCATGTATCCCTAGAGCAGGGTTTCTCAACCTGGGAGTCGCGGCCCCTAGGGGATCGCGAAGATAGACGGAAGAGACAAATATAGTTAGAATCTAATACCAGAAATTATTTTTAAATATTATTTTTAATTTTGTTCTGATAAACATACTTTTATTTTTTATACACACTGTAAAGAACAATAAAAAATAAGTCTACTGGACATTTTCAAAGGGTGTAGAATTCGTGTTACTATTCGGTTCAAAGTCTCTTGTCGTCGCGAATTCTGTCGAGAAATTTGAAGCTTAAAATATACAAAACGATAATCATGCCTGTTGTTCTGTATGGTTGCGAAACATGGTCGCTTACTCTGAGGGAAGAACATAGACTGAAAGTATTTGAGAACAAGATCCTTAGACGAATATTCGGACCCAAGAGGAACGGGAATGGGGAATGGCGGAAACTTCATAACGAGGAACTACATAATTTATACGGTTACCCAACATTGTTAGGGTCGTCAAGTCTAGGAGGCTTAGGTGGGCAGGTCAGGTAGCTAGAATGGAAGAAAGTAGAAACGCTTTGAAAGTCTTGACTGGAAGACCGAACGGAAAACGACCATTAGGAAGACCTAGGGGCAGATGGGAGGACAATATTAAGATGGATCTCGCTGAGATAAGAATACAAAGTAGAAACTGGATCCAATTGGCTAAGGATAGAAGTCAGTGTAGAGCTTTTGTGAACGCGGCATTGAACCTCCGGGTTCCATAGGCTATAGAGTTAGTTAGTTAGTAGAGTTGTTTAAAAATGAATTTAAATCAAAGAGGTATGATATAAAACTAATGAGAACTGTATATAGAAATACTAGAAAAATACACATGAAACAAAACCTGCACATTGAAATACAATTAAAATTAAAACCTAATGAGATACCTAAGCATGGTGTAATTTCACTAGTGCAGCAATGCCCGGTTCAATCTTCATGACGAATATTATCAAGCCGTTTTCAACTGATAAGCGATTTCTTATCTTTGTTTTAATGTTTACCATAAAAAAAAAAAACACTTTCGCACAAGTATGATATAGCAAATGGAATTATTACTTTTAAAGCAGCAATTACCAGACCAAGATATTCTTCTCTCCTCATCAGGCAGAACTTGTCCAAGTCTTCGTTACAGAAAACCAGTTGCAAAGACTTGTCGCATGATCATTCTATTATTTGGTCAAGAAGTTGTGGGCTTAGATCGGATACGTTAATGGCCTCTTCAATGAAGGAGTTTAACATCCATCTTGAACCAGCACCTTCGTCGTTGGGAATATAGATATTACAGTTACTGTATCCACTGTCAGTGCCGGGCGCCGAAAAGAGGGGCCACACATTTCGGAGGAAGTGTGTTACTCAAGTTAGGAAAGTGCATGTGCACATGTGTAAAATAGAAGGAAAAACGTAATAAAATGTGCTCAAAATTAAGGAAAGGTAGGGTTTATTTTGAAAATGTTATTGAGCTTCGTGCCAACCATGGTGGCGCTTCGTAGCTAGTCTGTCGACGTCACTCATATATACGGTGACATCGTACTATACTCTCGCCCCAGGCAATGATTTTCCATGGCACTGTTCACTATAAACAAAAAAAAAAAAAATGGATTCTACTATTATAGAAATAGGTATGTTAAAAATCCCACACAAGCTTATTATAAAACAAATTATAAAAGGGTCGCTGGCAAGAGCGTGTGATAAAAGGGGATCGTGATAGGAATTAGATTGAGAACCACTGGCCTAGAGTAATTTTAACCACATTTCTTATAGTTTCAAAAAGAGTGCTGTCGGGTTACCTATGGTGAATGGGAGGGGGATACATATTAAAGATTGCTAGAAAATGATCGATATTAGATTCATAGTTTTCGGGGTCGCTTAGATAAATAATGAGACCTTCAATTTCGCTTAACTCCGATTAAGCTCTCATTAGTAGGGATGGGCACGAACGACTTTTCTTTGAAACTCGACTCGACTCGAAACAGACATCTTTGAGGTCTACTCTTGGACTCGGCGCGAAAAATATCTTCCAACTCGACTCGGAGTCAAGTCGAACCAAAACGAGCCAAATCCTGTGTGTAGTCCTACCTAGACAATACATAGACAATAATTATTCTATCATCAATTATACTACTGTTACTACAAATAATAATAATAATAATAATAATAATAATAATAATAATAATAATAATAATAATAATAATAATAATAATAATAATAATAATAATATATTATTATTATTATTAT
The DNA here is from genome assembly GCF_964235325.1 of Thermobia domestica. Lineage (NCBI taxonomy): Eukaryota > Metazoa > Arthropoda > Insecta > Zygentoma > Lepismatidae > Thermobia > Thermobia domestica. The sequence goes on from NW_027656197.1 coordinate 128,435, forward strand.
TATTATTATTATTATTATTATTATTATTATTATTATTATTATTATTATTATTATTATTATTATTATTATTATTATTATTATGACAACACCGTGTACAAACATGAACGATAGATGGTTAGTAAAGGAATACTAAAAGCTAGTTGACTGCCGACGTCGGTAGTCATGAAGTTTACAAGGCAAGGACATCGTTCATTACCCTAAGCTGTAAGCGTCGGTGGACTACAGATGGTCAACTATTAACCTCTCGCCAGAAATTGGTGGCCCCGCAGCGACGATCCGTGATGGACCAAGTTCCATATTGAAAACTTTACTACCAGCGGCAGAGACGCGATGAAACGCCAACGAACCACAAAATTACTCTCCCAAAATATGTTAAAATGCCTATATGTGTGATTTGTTTATATTTAGGTGAAACAAAAAAACACAAAACAAATACCCCGGGGTGGACGCGAACTATCAATATTACGATTACTAGGCACGTGTTCTTCTGACTTCCCCACGGAAACGATCATAAAAAGCTTGGTTGTTGAAGGATAAATCATTTACGTCTTAATTTAGCCAATCAGACAAACCCCTACATCTCGAGTTCTAGGAGGTCATACCGTGAACCGTTTCAGATTTATTGCTTTCTGGTGGAGTACTATCCATGCGCAAAATTTGAGCATAATAGCCGACATGCATCTTCGGTGCCTCTTATCTTTAGTACAATTTTAACCAGAGATGGTGTGGGTCAATGAAAATTTGATCCACGACCCACCATGACCCACTATGACCCACCACCCAAATGACCCATTTGCCCACTCTGACCCATCAACCATCGTGATCCACTGTGACCCACCACCAACTATGAACCACTCTGAACCATTGCGACCAACTCCGACCCACCAAAACCCATCGACATCAACTCTGACCGATGACCCACGTCCTCCTCTCCATTGACTAAAGAGATTACACTTGTAATAAAACAAGACTGTGAAATTATCACTTATCGGAGTTTGAATTTCTACCATCATTGGCTCAAGCACCTCTTTGTTACAATACTGGTGGGTCTGACCTTTACGATATATAATGGCAAAGTGTTTCTCATCTTCCGAATTAAAATGAATTTAAATTTACCATATGTAATTATTTCTTCGTTGCCTTACAGACACATTTCAGTAGAAAATAGGGTGAAATTTAAAAGTTTCGAATCAAGGAAAAGTAGACCAACGTAAAAAAAAAAAAAAAAAAAAAAAAAAAAGAGAGAGAGAGAGAGAGAGAGAGAAACTAATTTTCTATATAATTAAGCATGCCGTACTAATTGGAAATGCCCATGTAATTAAGTTTAGAATACAAATTTTATGGCCATTTTTCTCTAACTTTATGGCTTGATTGCCTTATGCTCGGAACGCTCCATATATTAAACACCAGCTTCACCAATTATAAATAGAAAGCAGTGGGTATAAAATTCAAAAAGAACTTTAGTTTGCATTACTCAATTTTTTTCTCAACTAATATCAATCGTTTTCGATTATTTTTACAAATCAACCCACTACCAATTTCCAATATATAGAAAATGCACCCCCGTCCCCCCGCTCATAAAAGACAATTTAAAAAAATGCCAGGGCATATTCTCTTTATTTTTAATAAAGAGTTATATGCTGAATTTCAGCTCTCAGTTGAACGGCTTGTGAGATACTAAATTTTTCGCAAAAATTCGGACTTCTACTCCCCCTAAGGATATGTATTATAATGAAAGTGACACGCGTATGACAACTTCCCAGTTGGGATTGGAGCCTGATTATATACCAAACGTCAATTCATTTGACTTTGCAATTTGACCGTGATGATTACGCAGACATAGTTACTTTCAATTTTTTATGATACATATCCTTATTTCATATGTTACAGATGATTCAAAAATATTTTTTCAAGCAGTTAGCTCCTCTAGAATCTCACAGGCTGCATCCCAAAATCCAACTCCTACTATCCTATGACAATCCAAAAGTGACTGAACTTTTTTTATTAGGAACAAATGACAAAAGAAAAATGGAGATCTTGAAAATAAAATGTAGAAAAGCTCGGTGCCCCCAATAACTCCATATTTCTCCGCCTCTTCATTCCGAACTTAAAAATAAAACTTAATTCGAATATGGTTAATTAGTGAATTTATTACAGTTAAATTCCACTCACTACATGCTACAGCTACAACTATGTAAGAAAAAATAACAACTGTGAAACATGTTCTGAATTACTATTACATTTCTTACGCTATTATTAAACATATTAGAATAGTAAAAGAGGATTGTTCGTGAAATAGTATATTTGCTCATGATTTTTAACTTTTTCATACGGAAAAAATTAAAATATTATTCAAGTTTTAAAATTTGCACTCTGCAAATATGTTGCCCTCTAGGCAATGGAACTAATGTGGACTAATGGGAAATGCTGCACTGTTAGCGGCGCTGAAAACTTATGATTCGATTCTAATATCGGTTGATTTCGATATCTTTATGTCGCTACGTAACCACCCTGGGTGCTAATGGGAGCTTAATTGGACTTGAATTGAAAGTAGAGCTATTCACCTAAGCGACCACGAAACTATGGATTCAATAATAATATCGACCCGTTTCTAGCATTTTTGATATGTATCCCGACAGTACTCTTTTTCCAGACTGTAAGAAATATAGTTAAAATTGCTCTAGATATATCAGAATTATGTTGAAACACACACATAAATCCACTTTTATATTCTGTATAAATAGAGAGAGAGTGAGCGAGCGAGCGAGCGAGAGAGGGCGACTCAAGGCATCACAACTTCCACATTGCAAAAGCATATATCAGGAATTGAATTGAAAATCTATGTAAAGACTTTCTGCTGTGGCATGCTTCATAAGGACAATTCCAGTCTGCTCACGTGACCTTTGGGGTTCATGAATTTTTTTGCGAGCGTTCCGACTTTGGATTCTCTGTTTATACCCTCTGTTTATGCATCGAATAACTTTTCAAGAACATAAATGACATTCTATATTATGAATGTTGAGAATTACTCTCTATATGACAAATAGCTGCAAATAAATACACTACATGATTTATTTATTGCTATTGAACGAGTTTCTTAACTTGTATTTACATCCTCATATATAATACCGACCTACTGTGAAAATTATCTCAGATGTTATATTTTAAACATAATAATTACTATGTTCTGCAATTGTTATGTTATATATAAACAACTTATGTATTTTAATATAATTATTTTATATAATTTTTCATGCATTGAGGAAAATATAATTTAAAAAAAAGTATTGCCCCAGATGGGATTCGAACTCACAACCTTATAGTTTGAAATCCAACAGCTTACCAATGAGCTAACACAAGGACTTCTAGAACTAAGCTTCTAGCGATGTATAACGGATCTCAAGATAATTATGACATTCATATCCATGACAAACGCTGTTTCTGTTCTACTTTGACTTTTATTTTAGTACTCAGGCGATAATTATGTTCTATTTCTTAACTTTGAGCATTCTTTTACATATGGAAAGATTCTTTAACGTATTTAAATGCTCCATTACGTATAGAGAGCTAAATGACAAACAAGCATGTGCAAGGTTTCGAAATATTGTATCATTAAGTATTTCAATCAATGTTGCTTTTTTAAACACTTGGTAACAAGTCTTATTATATTTAAAAGAAGAAAAACACATCTGCAAACTTTTTCCCGATTGCAAAGGCTGGCTTGGAGGTTCGAACCTGGCTTACTTTTTCCCGAAGATACCCGAAGCTGGACTTAGAAAATTTTTGCCTCAAAACACCAATAAAGAATGCGCTCAACCTTTTTGAGACAAGGTGTACATATACATGATACCACAACTCAGTAAGAGTAAAAAATGTGGCATAACGGGTGTTATAGCAATTGGACATGCACTTTCAGATGCATGTAAAGTTGTTGAACTCTGTGAATGTCCAGCTCAAAATTTGTTTTCAATGTGTGTACTTTTCTGAAAGTATGATGTTGTGAATATTAGAAACAGAAATTCCATAAGTGTAATGGCAACGGGTGTTACACAAATTGTAACGAGTGTTACATAGTGCGAAGGAACTTAAACCAACTTCACTTTTAATTAACATATTATGTAAAGAACAAAATATTACAATGTTAATAGATTCAAAAATACACATGTAGTACAGTGTAGGAAATAAAAACACAAAATAATAAACGTATAAATCGGAAGAATGTAGGTAGTTTCAGCATTAAATATGTAGGTCTGTTAATACACTGATCATCAACAAAAGTCAATTCTGCTTATGTTTCAGTAACATTAACTCTGGAACTAAACTGCTAACATAACTTTACGTTATTCTTTAATTTTCATAATCGGATTTGGCAGTTTACCAATCACGTCATAAAAATGAATTATACTCAGTGCCGTGGTGGGAAAATCAGCGCCCGTGGTGAGAGTATACGACAGCGCCCCCGTACATATTAGTGAGGACGACAGACCAGCGGCGAAGCGACACTATGGTTGGCGCGGACCGTAAGAAAATTTTCAAAAATAAATCCTGCTTTTCCTTGATTTCGAGGATTTTTTATTACTTTTTTCCCTCCATTTTATTTATGTGCACATGCATTTTCCTAACATGGGTAACATTATAGGACCAGTTCCTAAAACAGGAAGAGGATTTAAGTGCATACTAATTTGTACTGATATGTGAGGTATTTTTTCTCTTTTTTTTTTCTTTTCTTTTCCTCCCGAATTTTTCGCCCCCTTACTTCGGCGCCCGGGGCAGTCGCCCCCTTTTACGGCACGTCACTGTTATACTTTCTAAACTTCGGCTTAGTTCGAATTCCTTTTCGCAACAAGATTTCAAGAACCTAACTATGATATAACTATTTTCGTCCGCAAGTCCTTGACAGATTCCAACTTGACGATAGTCTTTGTTACTTATTTCATCTTTCATTGCCAGCAAGACAACATTCTAACACAAACATCTTTCCGCAAAGGGCTGATCACAACTTAATTCGGAGTCTGTGTACACATCATTGTAATGTGTGGTTTTTCTGGTTTCTTGATGAAAATCTGTCGCGCTGCAGCCTCTAATGATTTGCTAAACGAAGACTTCCAATAGCAGCGTATTGGACTTCTGATGAAGAAGTAGACTTCTGGTATGTATTGAGTACTCAATTGAAATACGGTGTTTTTATGCTATTTAATCACTACCCTCAGTGTGCGACTTAACGGGGGCATGAGAGGGAATCCCCATCCCACGATGTCTCCTAGATGTTATTTTCTCTGGAGTGCACTTCATCACCTCCGGTTCAATGTCCCTTAATTCGCACACTGTTCACCTTACCATAATTCATGTCTTCAGAAGAGGACCCTCTCTCTATAACTTTACTAACTTCAAATTCCCTCTTTAAGTCTTAGAGCTAGCCTAAGTGTACGAAGTATCACTGTCAAACCAAGCTAACAATTCACGTGTAATACCCGTTACGCAGTTTTTGCATACAAATCATAAATGGGCGATTCTCAGCGTTACGCACGGGACATTTGTACACAAAAACTGCTTTTTAAAACAAAACTATATTTTCAAATAAAATAAAAAGTGTGTCAAAATTAGGGAAGAAATTATTAGTGCATACTTAAATAAAATGAAACACTCAAAACAATTGCAAATTTGGGTTATAAACCAAAATTAAGCGTTACGCACGGGACTCAGACAAATAAGTTCTTTTATATTGACAATCTCAATTTCATTGGATATTCTCTGCGATTTATGGCAGCATTTTCATTTTATATGCCATCACTTGTGTTCTACATTAATTCTCCTTACTGTCCATTATATTTTTAAATTGGAAAATAGAATTTAGTTAGCTTTACATTATGTTTTCTTTTTCGACTCACCGTTACGCACGGGACAGAAAAGTAACCATGCATTTGTTTGGTTGTTCTAAGACTATTATTATGCAATATCCTTACTAAGAGATTGATATTTTAGGATTAACATTTGGACATTAACAAGCATAAAAAATTTGCATCCATAATTTAATTTAAATGAATTAAATTACATTCCAAAGTATCAAAGTCGAACTTTGCTAGGCAACTCGCTTAGTGTTATGACCATGTCTTTGGGGTATTTGTCTGAGTGCTGATTGATGGCGTTCAAACCACATAATGTTGTTCAACTGTTGTGCTGCTCGATCCTCTTTGGTACCTACCAAACGTTTGAGTCGTTTGAACGCTGCCATTGTCAGATGAAATGTGGGAAAGTGAATTGAACGGAGACAGTTGGTTTTTGGTTATTTGGTATTATTGATTGTTACTTCACAGTGAAGATTTGCTTTAGATTGAGTTTATATATATATATATATATATATATATATATATATATATATATATATATATATATAAGTAAGTAATATGGATTCACAGCCAAGTAGCTCTGTTCCAAGTAATATTGTCAGAAATGAACTGAATCGATCAACAAAAGCAATGAGTGACGCTGAAAGGACTAGAAAATATAGACTTAAACATAGGAACAAAGTGAGACTGAAAAATAAAGTGAAGATGCAGCGTTATAGGCAAGTTAAAGGATTAACTCTTTTCCTCTCACGTTGCTTTTGCGAAACTCATTCCACATAGTTTCGTTGTTGATCATTTTGAAGAGAAAAACACACTAAAATGTGAAGAACAAGTTATTCATGTTAGATTGGTTCAAGAAAAACGAAAAGAGTGCAGTGTACAGAATGATATATTCATCAAGTGATGAGAGCGACATTAATTCAGAATACAACTTTGAAGACGATGTTCATAATGATATTCGAACTCTCCAACTGTCGAGCTCAGAATGGGCAATATTAGAGCAGGTGTATTTCTCGTAGTGAAATTTGATTGGGGTTCTTCCAAAAATAGGATTAAACATTAGTATGTATGTGTGTCTGAAAGTGATGTAGAAGAAAATGGGGACATTATAGAGTAACAAATCTGAAATGCATGGACAACAGTTGTACAAAGTTTTGTTTTGATTAAAAGAACAGATCTTATGTCTCATTCGATCAAGTTTTAAATATACTTCAAGCACCTAATTTGGTGATAAAGGATGAAAGAATATACTACAAAGTTTCAGAACCAATAGCCGTTTTTGTAAAGAACTAAAGAGTTTTGAAGCGAATCCATTTGCCCCCTAGAAGACTGTCAAACCAACTTAGATACCTTCTTTCTAATGAAAAGAAAAAATGTGATTTATCATGATAATTTGTTTTTGAGACTCGTAGTAAATGTTTCTATGTAACTTAACGTAGACGTTTTTGTTAGTTATGTCTGGTTTAGTTTCTCTCAGCAAATTCATGTTTCTTTGAGTTAATATAAGAGCTCATTGTTCATTGTTTAACCTCAATAAGAATAAACAGGTATTGAAATCTTAATAACTTAATTTTATTCACTTCCTTGCATAAATCTGTAAATGTCCCGTGCGTAACGTTACGCACGGGACAACATTTCTATACCTCATGAAATAAATAACGAGGATAATAAACTAATTTAATAAGTACCACTAACACGCTAATAATAATTTTACTTTGGAGCAAAAGTATCAATACTTTATCTTCTATAATTACAAAGGAAACACGAAAAATACATGTTTTCCGTTACGCACGGGACAGCAAAACATGACATGAGAAAACTACGATTTTTGCCTACCAGAATAAAACATTAATTTAAACAAAATTATCATTTTTTTGCCAAAGGTCCCCTTCATATATTTTGCTATTGTTCATATAATTACAGATTTAGAATTTAGTTTGAAAATTATTTGAAAATTGGGATATGTGGACAGCATTGAGCATGGTGTAGAACAGATAAAGTTTACGTGGTCAAAACCTAGTAAATATATTTTACAAAAAGATTTTAAATATCTCAGTATATAGTTACACTATTTCTTAATAGAAAAACATAAACATCATAGTTTCAAATTAATTTTGAAAATTTATTGACAATGGACCACTTGCCAAAGAATCGCCCAAATATAATGATATTCATTTTTCCTGTTTTATTGCCCATGTGCTCATTTTTACTTTTGCAAAAGATAGACTACTTCTAACTTTTAGTACAAGTTGTATAGAAAAAAATATATCTTTTTTGTAACAGGCGTTACATAATTACTATGGTATACACGACTCCAAAAGTGCATTACCACCTAACCCAAAAAGCTCGGCGGTTGGGTTGGTTCCGAATTCGAAAGGCGCTGGACCAAACCTCAATTTTGTAATAAATATATCAGTGTGGCAAACTGCAAATAAGGGAATAAAATCAATTGTTAAAAATGACAATAATATTATCGTGACGGAAATGGATGACATCAAAAGTTACAAAATGATCTTACTTAAGCAGTTCAAACAAGATGAATGGCAAGAAACATATATCAGAGGAAAGCATTTCTCTCCTCACCTCCCACAAAAAGAATCTCATAAAAAAGAAAAAGTTACATAAAGTTACGTAAGTTTTAATATAAAAGCCCCACTCTATATTGTGAAAGTTGACACCAGAAACGCAAGAACAAATAAACCGAAGTCAATGAAATTGTGCACAGATATTGTAGACGTAAAAGAAGGGAATACGAGTTTCGTATTTTCCTGGAAAAAACGGCTGGGTGGGGCACGGACCCCTCCAAACCTTTGATCACGAAATATCATAATGCTAGTAACAGTATGTCAGAAGTGTGTAAAAGACATGAAGAATTGTAACGGAACTTTTTGTATTGAAAATACGCAAAAACTAAAGGAATACGGGCTTTTTAAATTTTCTGCGAGAAACGGATTTAGGGGCAAAAGGTCCCACCCAAAATTTTGAAACTTAACGTCCGAAAGGCAACAAGAAGTGAACCGAAGTGAACCGAAGTGAACGAAATTAAGCGCAGATGTTGCAAACGTAACATAAGGATACGAGTTTTGTATTTTCCTCGAAAAGACGGTTGGGTGGGGCGCGGACCCCTCCAAACCTTTGATCACGGAAAATCAAATATGCTGGTAACAGCATGTCAGATGTGTGTAAAGGACATGAAGAATTTAATCAAACTGCGTGTATGGACAATACGCAAAAAATAAAAGAAATCATTTATTTAAATTTTCTGTGAAAAAGCGGTTTTAAGGGGAAAAAGCTCAAACCCAAAATTTTGAAAGTTGATGCCCGAAATGCAGAAGGAAGTGAATCGAAGTGAATGAAATTTTGCACAGATATTGTGAACAAAACGAGGAATCCGCGTTTCGTATTTTCCTGGAAAGAACGGTTGAGTGGGGCACCGATCCCTCCAAATATTTGATCACGAAAAATGAAAGGTGCTAGTAACAGTATGTCAGTCAGATGTGTGTAAAGAACATGAAATATTGAAACGAAACTTCTTGTATGGATAATACACAAAAAATAAAGGAACACAGGATTTTCTATGTTCTTCGCAAAAACGGTTTTAGGGGGCAACCTCAAAATTTTGAAATTTGACGCCCGAAAGGTAAGAAGAAGTGAACCGAAGTGTAAGAAATTTTTCACAGGTATTGTAGATATAAAATGTGGGAATACGGGTTTAGTATTTTTCTGGAAGAAACGATTTGGTGGGGCACTAATTCCTCCAAACCTTTGATCACGAAATATCAAAAGTGCTAGTAACCGTAAAGGACATGAAGAATTGCAACGAAACTTTATGTATGAACAAAAAAATAAATGAATATTGTTTTTTTTATTTCCCGCGGAAAAACGGTTTTAGAGGGAAAAAGCTCCCATCCAAAATTTTTGAAGTTGACGCCCGAAAGGCAGAAGAAAAAAGTGAAAAATTTGAGTTTTACGTCCCACGGTTATGCCGGTTAGACTAAAGGAGACGGTGATGATGAGTAATGAAAGAAATGGTGGAATGAAGAAAGTGGGAGGAAACGGAGAACCCCGAGAAAACACACGCACACGGTGTTTGTTCACCACAAGGTTCACTTGGCGGGGGCTGGGATCGAACCCGGGACACCAAGCACCAGAGGTGAACTCTACCACTGAGCCACCACGGCCACTGAAAGGCAGAAGTAAACCGAAGTGAATAAAAAATTTTTCACATATATTGCATACGTAAAAATGAGGATACGAGTTTCGTATTTCCTTGGAAAAACGGCCGCGTGGGGCACGGACCCCTCCAAACATTTGACCACGAAAAATATAAAGTTCTAGGAGCAATATGTCAAATGTGTGTAAAGGACATGAAGAATTGCAACGAAACTTTGTGTATGAACAATACACAAAAAATAAAAGAATACGTTTTTTTAATGTTCTGCAGGAAAACGGTTTTAGGGGGCAAAAGAACCCACCCGAAAAGTTTGAAATTTGACGCCGGAAAAGCAAGAAGAAACGAACCGAAGTGAATGAAATTTTGCACACGTATTGTGAAAATAAAATGTGGGAATACTAGTTCCGTATTTCCTGAAAAAAAAAAAACTGTTAGGTGGGGCAAGGACCCCTCCAAAACATTTGCTCAGGAAATATCAAAAGTGCTAGTAACAGTATATCAGATTTGTGTAAAGGACATGAAGAATTCCAATGAAAACTTTATGTACGGGCAATACGCAAAAAAAATGTAGAAGGGTTTTTTCTGCGGCAAAACGGTTTTAGGGGCAAAAGCTCTCACACAAAATTATGAAGGATGGCGCCCGAAAGGCAAAAAGAAGTGAACCGAAGTGAATCAAATTGTGCACGGACATTGTAGACATAAAATGAGGGAATATGAGTTTGCTATTTTCCTGGAGAAAAGGGGTGGGTGGGGGCACGGCCCCTCCCTAACGTTTGATCACAAAAAAATCAAAAGTGCTAGTATGTCAGATGTGTGTCAAGGACATGAAGAATTGCAACATAACTTTGTGTATGGCAAAAAGTAAACGAATACAGGTTTTTTCTAAGTTCTGCGGAAAAACGGTTTTAGGGGCAAAAGCTCACACCCTAAAGTTTGAAAGTTGAGCTCGAAAGGCAAAAAGAAGTGAACCGAAGTGAGTGCAAATGTGCACATATATTGTAGGCATAAAATGAGGATATGGGTTTCATATTTCCTGCAGAAAATGGTCGTGTGGGGCACGGACCCCTCCAAACCTTTGATAACAAAAAATTAAAATGCTAATAACAGTATGTAGAAAGTGTATAAAGGGACATGAAGAATTGCAATGAAATTTTTCGTATTGATAATACGCCAGAAATAAAGCAATACGGGTTCTTTTATGTTCTGCTGAAAAATGGTATTAGGGGGCAAATGCTCCCACACAAAATTTTGAAAATTGACGCCCGAAAGGCAAAAAGAAATGAACCGAAGTGAATGAATTTCTACACAGATATTGTAGACGTAAAATGAGGAAATACGGTTTCCTACTTTCCTGGAAAAAAAGGGTTGGGTGCTGCATGGACACCTCAAAAACCTGTGATCACGAAAATATTAAAAGTGCTTCCAACAGTATGTCAGATGTGTGCAAACAACATGAAGAATTCCAACATAACTTTGTGTATTAACAATACGCAAAAAAAAAAAAAAAATATATATATATATATATATATATATATATATATATATATATATATATATATATATATATATATATATATATATATATATATATATATTTTGTTCTGCGGAAAAACGGTTTCAGAGGCAAAAGCCACCACCGAAATTTTGAAAGTTGACGTCCGAAAGGCAAGAAGAAGTGAGCCGAAGTGAATGAAATTGTGCACAGATATTGCAGACGTGAAATGAGAATACGAGTTTTGTACTTTCCTGGAAAAAACAGTAGGGTGGTGCACAGACCCCTCCAAACCTTTTATCAAAAAATCAAAAGTAATAGTAACAGTATGTCAGATGTGTGTAAAGGAAATGAAGAATTGCAACATAACTTTTTGTATGGACAAAAAATAAAGGAATATGTTTTTTTATGTTCTGCGGGAAAACGGTTTTTGGGGGGCAAAACCTCCCAAACAAAATTGTGAATGTTGACTCCCGAAAGGCAAAAAGAAGCGAACCGAAGGGAGTGAAATTGTGCACAGATATTGTAGACATAAAGTGAGTGAATACGGGTTTCGTATTTTCCTGGAGAAATCGGTTGGGTGGGGCACCTACCCCTCCAAACCTTTGATCACAAAAAATGAAAAATGCTAGTAACAATATGTCAGATGTGTGTAAAAGACATGAAGAATTGCAACAAAAGTTTTTGTATAAAGGAATATGTTTTTTCTTTTTTGCGGAAAGACGGTTTTAGGGGCAAAAGAACCCAAAACCAAAATTTTGAAAGTTGACCCGCGAAAGGTAAGAAGAAGTGAACTGAAGTGAATGAAATTTGGACAGATATTGTAGACACAAAATTATTGAATATGGTTTTCGTATTTTCCTGGAAAAACGGTTAGGTGGGGCACGGACCCCTCCAAACCC